>NC_092381.1:116158333-116168333 GCF_030028105.1 Mobula birostris | reverse complement strand
ATGGAACTCTCCCGACTCTTTCGCCTTGCCCCTACGGCGCGAAAGAGTGCTGCTGCGGCCGGCGCGCCCGTCCCTTGCTCTCTCGGGCCATGTCTGTCGTCGCAGTGCCGCGCCATCCCCTATCGAGCCGCGTCGCTGGGTGAGGTCCGCACCCGCACCCTTCCGCCGAGCTGGCTCTCAGGACGGTCGACGGTCGCCGCTCGCCTCCGTCGGCCCAGGGCCTAACGCCGCGCCGGTGAACGCCTCGCCATCCCACCCCGTCGATCGCGCCGGTGAGGTCCGCACCTTCACCGCCTAGGTATATGCGCGTGGGTGTAGCTGCCTTCTCGGGATGGTCGACGGTCGTTCGACCGGCCCCCGTCATCTATGCGCACAGCAGTCCCGTCCGCCGGCGGGAGACTCCGTCAATCGATCGTGGTGCAAACGTGCGAATGCCCAACGTCAATTCCGCCCAAAGCATGAAGCCCTCGGTCGGCAATCGGGCCGCCCCGCGGCAGACCCACCTGCCCACCTCCGGAGATGGTAACGAGCCGAGCACGGAAGTTCGGCGCACGTGTCGAGACCGTCGCTTCCACTCGGCCTCTCCCAAAGGTAGGACCGACCAAGCCGGATCGATCGGGGAACAGAGGTCTAACGCAGACGACACTCGCGAGGGCACCAGCGGCAGGCTTGTCCCTTCTCCGTCTTGGTACACACAATGCCTCTTTGCTTTTCGGATCGATATAAAGCTTTTGCCACCGTCGGTCTGCCGGCCGCCGCCCGCGGTCCGCGCTCAGACTCTGTCTGTCCGCAGCCCCCGCTGCGTTCTTGGACTTTGTCATTTTTTTCGGAAATAGCGAAAAAAAGCTTTTATCATTGTAAGTCGGAGCTCGCCCGGCCTCCCGCTTACTGAGTCACAATTGAGTAAGGCTCACTTAGAACTCTGCACTGTGTCAACCGTACCACTAGTCACCCTGCTAAGTGTGTCTGGAAAACGTGTTCCCGTAAATCTCCGGGAACCCCGCCAATCCCCCCGTACAGAAATTGCATGTGTCAAGTCGGCGGGATGCCTCCCGGAAGTCCTGCCGGGAAGGTCGCACTCTGGCCCCGCCAGGCGGGGCAAATCCGACCCCCATAGTGACTTCCGGGCCTAACTCGTTAACCAGAGCCGCGACAGACCGTGCAACAATGACATGTGTCAAACCGGCGGCACGACGCCCGGAGCTCATGCCGGTCGCGGGGCACCTCGGGCCCGCCCGACGGGGCAGATCCGACCTTCACAGGCTTCCGACGGCAATTGGTTAACCGGCGTGGCGCCGAGGGCACGCGGCTGGCTCGGCGGGCGGCCCTCCGGTAGTGCCGCCGTCGATCGGCCGCCTCGGTCGGCAGGAGGGCCCCGAAGTCGCCTTCATTCTGACTTCCGAGTCGGGACTTAGATTACTTTCGACTCTTCAGCCAAGGTCTCGGATCGACGGCGGGACCTGCGGTTGTCCCTCCGAAAATGCCGCCGCTCGGCCGGCACGGCCCGCCGAATACGTCCCCTTACTGGCTCCCGCCTCGGGACTTTGTCAGAAATTCATTCGGGCAAGGTTTCCATTCGGCGGCCGGAGCACCGGTAGTCATACGGAAAATGCCGCCCCTCGGCCGGCATGGGCCTGCGAATAGGTCCCGCTGACAGACTTCCGCAATTGGGTATTTGTCCGAAAATCCATACCGGCAATCTTCGGAATCGTGCGGAAAAGCTGCCGCGTGGCCCGGGTTAACCAATTGGGGAGGCCGGTGCCATCTACCGAATACTTCAACAACTCGTGAAAACGGCCTCCCTATATATCTGCAGGAACCCCGCCAATGCCCCCGTACAGAAATTGCATGTGTCAAAGGGGCGGCCGAATCTGACCCCGGCGGCCGAGCCTCTGGAACTCCGGGTCGGCCTCGGCCGGCAAATCCGACCCCCATCCAGACTTCCGGAGCGGACTTGGTTAACGAATTGCCACCGGGCAAATGGTTAACCGACAGATCTTGGAGGCTCGTTACCCAAGCCATCCCCCGCCGGTGCGAAAAGTTAACAATCAGCGGGCGGGCAATTCGTGAACCGAACGGGACCGGGCAATTCGTTAACCATTCGGAACCGGGCAATTCGTTAACCAACCTTGTCCTGGCAATGAGTGCACCAACCCGGCCGGACAATTCGTTAACCAAGCTGGCTCTGGCAATTCGTTAACCAACCTGGCCGGGACAATTCGTTAACCACCCGGCCGGACAATTCGTTAACCAAGCTGGCTCTGGCAATTCGTTAACCTACCCGGCCATGGCAATTCGTTAACCAACCTGACCCTGACAATTCGTTAACCAACCCTGTCCTGGCAATGAGTGCACCAACCCGGCCGGACAATTCGGTAACCAACCAGACCCTGGCAATTCGTGAACCAACCAGGACGGGCAATTCGTCAACCAACCCTGTCCTGGCAATGAGTGCACCAACCCGGCCGGACAATTCGGTAACCAACCAGACCCTGGCAATTCGTTAACCAACCAGGACGGGCAATTCGTCAACCAACCCTGTCCTGGCAATGAGTGCACCAACCCGGCCGGACAATTCGGTAACCAACCAGACCCTGGCAATTCGTTAACTAACCTGACCCGGACAATTCGTTAACCAACCAGGACGGGCAATTCGTTAACCAACCAGGCCCGGACAATACTTTAACCACCCTGGTTTTCCAATTCGTGAACCAACTGGGAACGGACAATTCGGTAACCAACCCTGTCCTGGCAATGAGTGCACCAGCCCGGCCGGACAATTCGTTAACCACCCTGTCCTTGCCAATTCGTGAACCAACTGGGAACGGACAATTCGTTAACCAACGCGGCCGGACAATTCGTTAACCAAGCTGGCTCTGGCAATTCGTTAACCTACACGGCCATGGCAATTCGTTAACCAACCTGACCCTGACAATTCGTTAACCAGCCAGGACGGGCAATTCGTTAACCAACCTGGCCCGGACAATTCCTTAACCACCCTGGCCTTGCCAATTCGTGAACCAACTGGGAACGGACAATTCATTAAACAACCCTGTCCTGGCAATGAGTGCACCAACCCAGCCGGACAATTCGTTAACCAAGCTGGCTCTGGCAATTCGTTAACCTACTCGGACATGCCAATTCGTTAACCAGTCTGACCCGGACAATTCGTTAACCAACCCGGCCCGGCCCGGGCAATTGGTTAACCAACCGAGACTGGCCAATTCGTTATCCACCCCGGCCTGGCCAATTGGGTAACCAACCGGGCCTGGACAATTGATTAACCAGCCTGGCCCGGCCATAACGTTAACCAAGCGACTCCCGCCGATTACCCGCGCTGCAATGAATTTCGTTAAGTTGGGTCTGGCAAGCCGCTAACCCGGCCGGCCGGGCCTGACAACGCTCTCGAAACCCGGAACAGGCAGTTTCGTGAACCAACCGCGCACGCTCCTGACAATGGGCTAACCAACCCTGCACGGTCAAGTCGTTAACCAAGCCGAACCCTTGACAATTCGCTAACCAACCCTGCTCGGGCAAATCGTTAACCAAGCCCAACCCCGACAATTCGTTAACCAACCCTGCACGGTCAAGTCGTTAACCAAGCCCAAACCCGACAATTCCTTAACCAACCCAACCATGGCAATTCGCTAACCAACCCGGCTCGGGCAAATGCTTAACCAAGCCCAACCCTGACAATTCGTTAACCAACACTCCCGCCGTTTACCCGCGCCGCACTGAATTTCGTCAAGTTGGGTCTGGCAACCCGCTAACCCGGCCGGCCGGGCCTGACAACGCTCTAGAAACCCGGAACAGGCAGTTTCGTGAACCAACCGCGCACGCTCCTGACAATGCGTTCACCCACCCTGCTCGGGCAAATCGTTAACCAAGCCCAACCCTGACAATGCGTTAATCAACCCGGCCATGGCAATTCATTAACCAACCCGGCTCGGGCAAATGGTTAACCAAGCCGGCCGGGCAAATCGTTAACCGGCCCGGCAGTCCCGACAATTCGACAATCAACCAGCTGAGGACAAACCCTTCGCCCTCAATAACAACTAGTTCTTGCCCCGCCGTCAAAATGTCCCGGCCGATGTTCATCAGAAACTCCTTCCTGGCCCATGGGCCCCCCTCCTTACCTTAAGAGAGTCATAGTTACTCCCGCCGTTTACCCGCGCCGCACTGAATTTCGTCAAGTTGGGTCTGGCAACCCGCTAACCCGGCCGGCCGGGCCTGACAACGCTCTAGAAACCCGGAACAGGCAGTTTCGTGAACCAACCGCGCACGCTCCTGACAATGCGTTAGCCAACCCTGCTCGGGCAAATCGTTAATCAAGCCCAACCCTGAAACTGCGTTAACCAACCCGGCCATGGCAATTCACTAACCAACCCGGCTCGGGCAAATGGTTAACCAAGCCGGCCGGGCAAATCGTTAACCGGCCCGGCAGTCCCGACAATTCGGCAATCAACCAGCTGAGGACAAACCCTTCGCCCTCAAAAACAACGACGTCTTGCCCCGCCGTCAAAATGTCCCGGCCGATGTTCATCAGAAACTCCTTGCTGGCCCATGGGCCCCCCTCCTTACCTTAAGAGAGTCATAGTTACTCCCGCCGTTTACCCGCGCCGCACTGAATTTCGTCAAGTTGGGTCTGGCAAGCCGCTAACCCGGCCGGCCGGGCCTGACAATGCTCTAGAAACCCGGAACAGGCAGTTTCGTGAACCAACCGCGCACGCTCCTGACAATGCGTTCACCCACCCTGCTCGGGCAAATCGTTAACCAAGCCCAACCCTGAAACTGCGTTAACCAACCCGGCCATGGCAATTCATTAACCAACCCGGCTCGGACAAATGGTTAACCAAGCCCAACCCTGACAATTCGGTAACCAACCCGGCTCGGGCAAATGGTTAACCAAGCCGGCCGGGCAAATCGCTAACCGGCCCGGCAGTCCCGACAATTCGACAATCAACCCGCTGAGGACAAACCCTTCGCCCTCAATAACAACTAGTTCTTGCCCCGCCGTCAAAATGTCCCGGCCGAGGTTCATCAGAAACTCCTTGCTGGCCCATGGGCCCCCCTCCTTACCTTAAGAGAGTCATAGTTACTCCCGCCGTTTACCCGCGCCGCACTGAATTTCGTCAAGTTGGGTCTGGCAAGCCGCTAACCCGGCCGGCCGGGCTTGACAACGCTCTAGAAACCCGGAACAGGCAGTTTCGTGAACCAACTGCGCACGCTCCTGACAATGTGTTCACCCACCCTGCTCGGGCAAATCGTTAACCAAGCCCAAACCCGACAATTCGTTAACCAACCCAACCATGACAATTCGCTAACCAACCCGGCCCGGGCAAATGGTTAACCAAGCCCAAACCTGACAATTCGTTAACCAACCCGGCCCGGGCAAATGGTTAACCAAGCCGGCCGGGCAAATCGGTAACCGGCCCGGCAGCCCCGACTATTCGACAATCAACCAGCTGAGGACAAACCCTTCACCCTCAATAACAACTACGTCTTGCCCCGCCGTCAAAATGTCCCGGCCGATGTTCATCAGAAACTCCTTGCTGGCCCATGGGCCCCCCTCCTTACCTTAAGAGAGTCATAGTTACTCCCGCCGTTTACCCGCGCCGCACTGAATTTCGTCAAGTTGGGTCTGGCAAGCCGCTAACCCGGCCGGCCGGGCCTGACAACGCTCTAGAAACCCGGAACAGGCAGTTTCGTGAACCAACCGCGCACGCTCCTGACAATGCGTTAGCCAACCCTGCTCGGGCAAATCGTTAATCAAGCCCAACCCTGAAACTGCGTTAACCAACCCGGCCATGGCAATTCATTAACCAACCCGGCTCGGGCAAATGGGTAACCAAGCCCAACCCTGACAATTCGGTAACCAACCCGGCTCGGGCAAATGGTTAACCAAGCCGGCCGGGCAAATCGGTAACCGGCCCGGCAGTCCCGACAATTCGACAATCAACCAGCTGAGGACAAACCCTTCGCCCTCAATAACAACTAGTTCTTGCCCCGCCGTCAAAATGTCCCGGCCGAGGTTCATCAGAAACTCCTTGCTGGCCCATGGGCCCCCCTCCTTACCTTAAGAGAGTCATAGTTACTCCCGCCGTTTACCCGCGCCGCACTGAATTTCGTCAAGTTGGGTCTGGCAAGCCGCTAACCCGGCCGGCCGGGCCTGACAATGCTCTAGAAACCCGGAACAGGCAGTTTCGTGAACCAACCGCGCACGCTCCTGACAAGGCGTTAACCAACCCTGCACGGTCAAGTCGTTAACCAAGCCCAAACCCGACAATTCGTTAACCAACCCAACCATGGCAATTCGCTAACCAACCCGGCCCGGGCAAATGGTTAACCAAGCCCAACCCTGACAATTCGTTAACCAACCCGGCCCGGGCAAATGGTTAACCAAGCCGGCCGGGCAAATCGGTAACCGGCCCGGCAGCCCCGACTATTCGACAATCAACCAGCTGAGGACAAACCCTTCACCCTCAATAACAACGACGTCTTGCCCCGCCGTCAAAATGTCCCGGCCGATGTTCATCAGAAACTCCTTCCTGGCCCATGGGCCCCCCTCCTTATATACCTTAAGAGAGTCATAGTTACTCCCGCCGTTTACCCGCGCCGCACTGAATTTCGTCAAGTTGGGTCTGGCAAGCCGCTAACCCGGCCGGCCGGGCCTGACAACGCTCTAGAAACCCGGAACAGGCAGTTTCGTGAACCAACCGCGCACGCTCCTGACAATGCGTTCACCCACCCTGCTCGGGCAAATCGTTAACCAAGCCCAAACCCGACAATTCGATAACCAACCCAACCATGGCAATTCGCTAACCAACCCGGCCCGGGCAAATGGTTAACCAAGCCCAACCCAGACAATTCGGTAACCAACCCGGCTCGGGCAAATGGTTAACCAAGCCGGCCGGGCAAATCGCTAACCGGCCCGGCAGTCCCGACAATTCGACAATCAACCCGCTGAGGACAAACCCTTCGCCCTCAATAACAACTAGTTCTTGCCCCGCCGTCAAAATGTCCCGGCCGAGGTTCATCAGAAACTCCTTGCTGGCCCATGGGCCCCCCTCCTTACCTTAAGAGAGTCATAGTTACTCCCGCCGTTTACCCGCGCCGCACTGAATTTCGTCAAGTTGGGTCTGGCAAGCCGCTAACCCGGCCGGCCGGGCCTGACAACGCTCTAGAAACCCGGAACAGGCAGTTTCGTGAACCAACTGCGCACGCTCCTGACAATGAGTTCACCCACCCTGCTCGGGCAAATCGTTAACCAAGCCCAAACCCGACAATTCGTTAACCAACCCAACCATGACAATTCGCTAACCAACCCGGCCCGGGCAAATGGTTAACCAAGCCCAAACCTGACAATTCGTTAACCAACCCGGCCCGGGCAAATGGTTAACCAAGCCGGCCGGGCAAATCGGTAACCGGCCCGGCAGCCCCGACTATTCGACAATCAACCAGCTGAGGACAAACCCTTCGCCCTCAATAACAACTAGTTCTTGCCCCGCCGTCAAAATGTCCCGGCCGAGGTTCATCAGAAACTCCTTGCTGGCCCATGGGCCCCCCTCCTTACCTTAAGAGAGTCATAGTTACTCCCGCCGTTTACCCGCGCCGCACTGAATTTCGTCAAGTTGGGTCTGGCAACCCGCTACCCCGGCCGGCCGGGCCTGACAACGCTCTAGAAACCCGGAACAGGCAGTTTCGTGAACCAACCGCGCACGCTCCTGACAATGCGTTAGCCAACCCTGCTCGGGCAAATCGTTAATCAAGCCCAACCCTGAAACTGCGTTAACCAACCCGGCCATGGCAATTCATTAACCAACCCGGCTCGGGCAAATGGTTAACCAAGCCGGCCGGGCAAATCGGTAACCGGCCCGGCAGCCCCGACTATTCGACAATCAACCAGCTGAGGACAAACCCTTCACCCTCAATAACAACGACGTCTTGCCCCGCCGTCAAAATGTCCCGGCCGATGTTCATCAGAAACTCCTTCCTGGCCCATGGGCCCCCCTCCTTATATACCTTAAGAGAGTCATAGTTACTCCCGCCGTTTACCCGCGCCGCACTGAATTTCGTCAAGTTGGGTCTGGCAAGCCGCTAACCCGGCCGGCCGGGCCTGACAACGCTCTAGAAACCCGGAACAGGCAGTTTCGTGAACCAACCGCGCACGCTCCTGACAATGCGTTCACCCACCCTGCTCGGGCAAATCGTTAACCAAGCCCAAACCCGACAATTCGATAACCAACCCAACCATGGCAATTCGCTAACCAACCCGGCCCGGGCAAATGGTTAACCAAGCCCAACCCAGACAATTCGGTAACCAACCCGGCTCGGGCTAATGGTTAACCAAGCCGGCCGGGCAAATCGCTAACCGGCCCGGCAGTCCCGACAATTCGACAATCAACCCGCTGAGGACAAACCCTTCGCCCTCAATAACAACTAGTTCTTGCCCCGCCGTCAAAATGTCCCGGCCGAGGTTCATCAGAAACTCCTTGCTGGCCCATGGGCCCCCCTCCTTACCTTAAGAGAGTCATAGTCACTCCCGCCGTTTACCCGCGCCGCACTGAATTTCGTCAAGTTGGGTCTGGCAAGCCGCTAACCCGGCCGGCCGGGCCTGACAACGCTCTAGAAACCCGGAACAGGCAGTTTCGTGAACCAACCGCGCACGCTCCTGACAATGCGTTAGCCAACCCTGCTCGGGCAAATCGTTAATCAAGCCCAACCCTGAACTGCGTTAACCAACCCGGCCATGGCAATTCGCTAACCAACCCGGCCCGGGCAAATGGTTAACCAAGCCCAACCCTGACAATTCGTTAACCAACCCGGCCCGGGCAAATGGTTAACCAAGCCGGCCGGGCAAATCGGTAACCGGCCCGGCAGCCCCGACTTTTCGACAATCAACCAGCTGAGGACAAACCCTTCACCCTCAATAACAACTACGTCTTGCCCCGCCGTCAAAATGTCCCGGCCGATGTTCATCAGAAACTCCTTGCTGGCCCATGGGCCCCCCTCCTTACCCTTAAGAGAGTCATAGTTACTCCCGCCGTTCACCCGCGCCGCACTGAATTTCGTCAAGTTGGGTCTGGCAAGCCGCTAACCCGGCCGGCCGGGCCTGACAACGCTCTAGAAACCCGGAACAGGCAGTTTCGTGAACCAACCGCGCACGCTCCTGACAAGGCGTTAACCAACCCTGCACGGTCAAGTCGTTAACCAAGCCCAAACCCGACAATTCGTTAACCAACCCAACCATGGCAATTCGCTAACCAACCCGGCTCGGGCAAATGGGTAACCAAGCCCAACCCTGACAATTCGTTAACCAACCCGGCTCGGGCAAATGGTTAACCAAGCCGGCCGGGCAAATCGGTAACCGGCCCGGCAGTCCCGACAATTCGACAATCAACCAGCTGAGGACAAACCCTTCACCCTCAATAACAACTACGTCTTGCCCCGCCGTGAAAATGTCCCGGCCGATGTTCACCAGAAACTCCTTGCTGGCCGCGCTTCACTGAATTTCGTCAAGCTGGCCCTGTCAAATCCTTAACCCGACCGGACCCTGACAATTCGATAAAAAAAACCAGCTGGCGCAGCCCACCTCTTCCAATACTACGGCGCACGGGGCCCGCGCGGTGGGTGGGTGGGTGTGTGAGCTTGAACCATGTGTCCGGAGATCGGGTGGTCCAGGGAGTTTTGGTTACCCAGGTGCAATTCGTTAACCAAGTCTGGCTCGGAAGTCCGGATGCGGGTCGGATTTGCCGGCCACTGCCGGCCGGGAGTTCCAGAGCCCCGGCCGCCGGGGTCAAGTTCGGCCGCCCCTTTGACACATGCGATTTCTGTACGGGGGCATTGGCGGGGTTCCTGCAGATATATGGGGAGGCGGTTTTCACGATCACCGAGGAGTGGTCGACAGGCGGCACGGGCCTCCCCACATCGTTAACCCGGGCCGCGTGGCGGCATTTACGGCCGAATCTCAACTTTGCCCGTACGAATTTTCGGACCAATT
>NC_092381.1:116135833-116148333 GCF_030028105.1 Mobula birostris | reverse complement strand
CGCCGGTGACCTTTCCTCGGAAGCCGCCTTCGCCGCCCCTGCTACGAGCGCCCGCTAGCATCAGCGGTGCCGCCTAGGAGAACGTCCGGAGCGAGTGAGTGCGAGAGCGTGCCAGCTAAACGCGCATTCGAGTAGCGGAGCTGAGCAGAGGAGCTGACGCCAGTGTCACGCCACTTTCGTCCCGACGTGGCCGCCGCCGACCAACGCCACCAGCGCCTGCCTGCGCTTTTTCTACCTTCACCGCCTACTTTCTCATCTGTCCGACCGCTGCGCCCGGCTGGCCTGCGCCCCGCCCGTCCGCCCGCCGCCAGATGCGCGAGGGGGTGGGGGGGGGGGGTCGGTCGTGCGCCAGGTAAGCTGCCGCGCTCGTGCACGTGGCCTCCCCGCCGCCGGGGTAGGTTGGTGCTCGGTTCAGCCATCGGCGGTCCCCTCCATTGCAGGGATCCGCTGGGTGTCGCGGCGCCGCACGCGCCCTTGGCCCACGTACGCGTCGCGGACACCCCTTTTCTCTTTCTCTCTCAGGATTCGTATATGACAATGCCGAGAAACGTACCGACAATTTGCTGCACCGCCCGCCGGACCGCTCACAAGGCTCTCCTCGTCCCGAGGACACTAGCCTTCTCGCGGAACCGGAGGCTGCACGCGGACCGCTCTGGCGACCGGACGTCTCCGGCCTCTGCTGGAGCGGGGAGGGAACGCGCGGGTGCCGCCCGACCTTCTGGAAATCGCACATCGGCCGGCCGTCAGTCGGTAGCACCGCGCGCGCAGAGCCTCTCCTTCCTCTCGTTGGTGACCGAGGATCAACGCTTCGGTTGAGTCAGGCTGAACCGGGCATCTCCCTGCCACTCTGGCCTATGGAACTCTCCCGACTCTTTCGCCTTGCCCCTACGGCGCGAAAGAGTGCTGCTGCGGCCGGCGCGCCCGTCCCTTGCTCTCTCGGGCCATGTCTGTCGTCGCAGTGCCGCGCCATCCCCTATCGAGCCGCGTCGCTGGGTGAGGTCCGCACCCGCACCCTTCCGCCGAGCTGGCTCTCAGGACGGTCGACGGTCGCCGCTCGCCTCCGTCGGCCCAGGGCCTAACGCCGCGCCGGTGAACGCCTCGCCATCCCACCCCGTCGATCGCGCCGGTGAGGTCCGCACCTTCACCGCCTAGGTATATGCGCGTGGGTGTAGCTGCCTTCTCGGGATGGTCGACGGTCGTTCGACCGGCCCCCGTCATCTATGCGCACAGCAGTCCCGTCCGCCGGCGGGAGACTCCGTCAATCGATCGTGGTGCAAACGTGCGAATGCCCAACGTCAATTCCGCCCAAAGCATGAAGCCCTCGGTCGGCAATCGGGCCGCCCCGCGGCAGACCCACCTGCCCACCTCCGGAGATGGTAACGAGCCGAGCACGGAAGTTCGGCGCACGTGTCGAGACCGTCGCTTCCACTCGGCCTCTCCCAAAGGTAGGACCGACCAAGCCGGATCGATCGGGGAACAGAGGTCTAACGCAGACGACACTCGCGAGGGCACCAGCGGCAGGCTTGTCCCTTCTCCGTCTTGGTACACACAATGCCTCTTTGCTTTTCGGATCGATATAAAGCTTTTGCCACCGTCGGTCTGCCGGCCGCCGCCCGCGGTCCGCGCTCAGACTCTGTCTGTCCGCAGCCCCCGCTGCGTTCTTGGACTTTGTCATTTTTTTCGGAAATAGCGAAAAAAAGCTTTTATCATTGTAAGTCGGAGCTCGCCCGGCCTCCCGCTTACTGAGTCACAATTGAGTAAGGCTCACTTAGAACTCTGCACTGTGTCAACCGTACCACTAGTCACCCTGCTAAGTGTGTCTGGAAAACGTGTTCCCGTAAATCTCCGGGAACCCCGCCAATCCCCCCGTACAGAAATTGCATGTGTCAAGTCGGCGGGATGCCTCCCGGAAGTCCTGCCGGGAAGGTCGCACTCTGGCCCCGCCAGGCGGGGCAAATCCGACCCCCATAGTGACTTCCGGGCCTAACTCGTTAACCAGAGCCGCGACAGACCGTGCAACAATGACATGTGTCAAACCGGCGGCACGACGCCCGGAGCTCATGCCGGTCGCGGGGCACCTCGGGCCCGCCCGACGGGGCAGATCCGACCTTCACAGGCTTCCGACGGCAATTGGTTAACCGGCGTGGCGCCGAGGGCACGCGGCTGGCTCGGCGGGCGGCCCTCCGGTAGTGCCGCCGTCGATCGGCCGCCTCGGTCGGCAGGAGGGCCCCGAAGTCGCCTTCATTCTGACTTCCGAGTCGGGACTTAGATTACTTTCGACTCTTCAGCCAAGGTCTCGGATCGACGGCGGGACCTGCGGTTGTCCCTCCGAAAATGCCGCCGCTCGGCCGGCACGGCCCGCCGAATACGTCCCCTTACTGGCTCCCGCCTCGGGACTTTGTCAGAAATTCATTCGGGCAAGGTTTCCATTCGGCGGCCGGAGCACCGGTAGTCATACGGAAAATGCCGCCCCTCGGCCGGCATGGGCCTGCGAATAGGTCCCGCTGACAGACTTCCGCAATTGGGTATTTGTCCGAAAATCCATACCGGCAATCTTCGGAATCGTGCGGAAAAGCTGCCGCGTGGCCCGGGTTAACCAATTGGGGAGGCCGGTGCCATCTACCGAATACTTCAACAACTCGTGAAAACGGCCTCCCTATATATCTGCAGGAACCCCGCCAATGCCCCCGTACAGAAATTGCATGTGTCAAAGGGGCGGCCGAATCTGACCCCGGCGGCCGAGCCTCTGGAACTCCGGGTCGGCCTCGGCCGGCAAATCCGACCCCCATCCAGACTTCCGGAGCGGACTTGGTTAACGAATTGCCACCGGGCAAATGGTTAACCGACAGATCTTGGAGGCTCGTTACCCAAGCCATCCCCCGCCGGTGCGAAAAGTTAACAATCAGCGGGCGGGCAATTCGTGAACCGAACGGGACCGGGCAATTCGTTAACCATTCGGAACCGGGCAATTCGTTAACCAACCTTGTCCTGGCAATGAGTGCACCAACCCGGCCGGACAATTCGTTAACCAAGCTGGCTCTGGCAATTCGTTAACCAACCTGGCCGGGACAATTCGTTAACCACCCGGCCGGACAATTCGTTAACCAAGCTGGCTCTGGCAATTCGTTAACCTACCCGGCCATGGCAATTCGTTAACCAACCTGACCCTGACAATTCGTTAACCAACCCTGTCCTGGCAATGAGTGCACCAACCCGGCCGGACAATTCGGTAACCAACCAGACCCTGGCAATTCGTGAACCAACCAGGACGGGCAATTCGTCAACCAACCCTGTCCTGGCAATGAGTGCACCAACCCGGCCGGACAATTCGGTAACCAACCAGACCCTGGCAATTCGTTAACCAACCAGGACGGGCAATTCGTCAACCAACCCTGTCCTGGCAATGAGTGCACCAACCCGGCCGGACAATTCGGTAACCAACCAGACCCTGGCAATTCGTTAACTAACCTGACCCGGACAATTCGTTAACCAACCAGGACGGGCAATTCGTTAACCAACCAGGCCCGGACAATACTTTAACCACCCTGGTTTTCCAATTCGTGAACCAACTGGGAACGGACAATTCGGTAACCAACCCTGTCCTGGCAATGAGTGCACCAGCCCGGCCGGACAATTCGTTAACCACCCTGTCCTTGCCAATTCGTGAACCAACTGGGAACGGACAATTCGTTAACCAACGCGGCCGGACAATTCGTTAACCAAGCTGGCTCTGGCAATTCGTTAACCTACACGGCCATGGCAATTCGTTAACCAACCTGACCCTGACAATTCGTTAACCAGCCAGGACGGGCAATTCGTTAACCAACCTGGCCCGGACAATTCCTTAACCACCCTGGCCTTGCCAATTCGTGAACCAACTGGGAACGGACAATTCATTAAACAACCCTGTCCTGGCAATGAGTGCACCAACCCAGCCGGACAATTCGTTAACCAAGCTGGCTCTGGCAATTCGTTAACCTACTCGGACATGCCAATTCGTTAACCAGTCTGACCCGGACAATTCGTTAACCAACCCGGCCCGGCCCGGGCAATTGGTTAACCAACCGAGACTGGCCAATTCGTTATCCACCCCGGCCTGGCCAATTGGGTAACCAACCGGGCCTGGACAATTGATTAACCAGCCTGGCCCGGCCATAACGTTAACCAAGCGACTCCCGCCGATTACCCGCGCTGCAATGAATTTCGTTAAGTTGGGTCTGGCAAGCCGCTAACCCGGCCGGCCGGGCCTGACAACGCTCTCGAAACCCGGAACAGGCAGTTTCGTGAACCAACCGCGCACGCTCCTGACAATGGGCTAACCAACCCTGCACGGTCAAGTCGTTAACCAAGCCGAACCCTTGACAATTCGCTAACCAACCCTGCTCGGGCAAATCGTTAACCAAGCCCAACCCCGACAATTCGTTAACCAACCCTGCACGGTCAAGTCGTTAACCAAGCCCAAACCCGACAATTCCTTAACCAACCCAACCATGGCAATTCGCTAACCAACCCGGCTCGGGCAAATGCTTAACCAAGCCCAACCCTGACAATTCGTTAACCAACACTCCCGCCGTTTACCCGCGCCGCACTGAATTTCGTCAAGTTGGGTCTGGCAACCCGCTAACCCGGCCGGCCGGGCCTGACAACGCTCTAGAAACCCGGAACAGGCAGTTTCGTGAACCAACCGCGCACGCTCCTGACAATGCGTTCACCCACCCTGCTCGGGCAAATCGTTAACCAAGCCCAACCCTGACAATGCGTTAATCAACCCGGCCATGGCAATTCATTAACCAACCCGGCTCGGGCAAATGGTTAACCAAGCCGGCCGGGCAAATCGTTAACCGGCCCGGCAGTCCCGACAATTCGACAATCAACCAGCTGAGGACAAACCCTTCGCCCTCAATAACAACTAGTTCTTGCCCCGCCGTCAAAATGTCCCGGCCGATGTTCATCAGAAACTCCTTCCTGGCCCATGGGCCCCCCTCCTTACCTTAAGAGAGTCATAGTTACTCCCGCCGTTTACCCGCGCCGCACTGAATTTCGTCAAGTTGGGTCTGGCAACCCGCTAACCCGGCCGGCCGGGCCTGACAACGCTCTAGAAACCCGGAACAGGCAGTTTCGTGAACCAACCGCGCACGCTCCTGACAATGCGTTAGCCAACCCTGCTCGGGCAAATCGTTAATCAAGCCCAACCCTGAAACTGCGTTAACCAACCCGGCCATGGCAATTCACTAACCAACCCGGCTCGGGCAAATGGTTAACCAAGCCGGCCGGGCAAATCGTTAACCGGCCCGGCAGTCCCGACAATTCGGCAATCAACCAGCTGAGGACAAACCCTTCGCCCTCAAAAACAACGACGTCTTGCCCCGCCGTCAAAATGTCCCGGCCGATGTTCATCAGAAACTCCTTGCTGGCCCATGGGCCCCCCTCCTTACCTTAAGAGAGTCATAGTTACTCCCGCCGTTTACCCGCGCCGCACTGAATTTCGTCAAGTTGGGTCTGGCAAGCCGCTAACCCGGCCGGCCGGGCCTGACAATGCTCTAGAAACCCGGAACAGGCAGTTTCGTGAACCAACCGCGCACGCTCCTGACAATGCGTTCACCCACCCTGCTCGGGCAAATCGTTAACCAAGCCCAACCCTGAAACTGCGTTAACCAACCCGGCCATGGCAATTCATTAACCAACCCGGCTCGGACAAATGGTTAACCAAGCCCAACCCTGACAATTCGGTAACCAACCCGGCTCGGGCAAATGGTTAACCAAGCCGGCCGGGCAAATCGCTAACCGGCCCGGCAGTCCCGACAATTCGACAATCAACCCGCTGAGGACAAACCCTTCGCCCTCAATAACAACTAGTTCTTGCCCCGCCGTCAAAATGTCCCGGCCGAGGTTCATCAGAAACTCCTTGCTGGCCCATGGGCCCCCCTCCTTACCTTAAGAGAGTCATAGTTACTCCCGCCGTTTACCCGCGCCGCACTGAATTTCGTCAAGTTGGGTCTGGCAAGCCGCTAACCCGGCCGGCCGGGCTTGACAACGCTCTAGAAACCCGGAACAGGCAGTTTCGTGAACCAACTGCGCACGCTCCTGACAATGTGTTCACCCACCCTGCTCGGGCAAATCGTTAACCAAGCCCAAACCCGACAATTCGTTAACCAACCCAACCATGACAATTCGCTAACCAACCCGGCCCGGGCAAATGGTTAACCAAGCCCAAACCTGACAATTCGTTAACCAACCCGGCCCGGGCAAATGGTTAACCAAGCCGGCCGGGCAAATCGGTAACCGGCCCGGCAGCCCCGACTATTCGACAATCAACCAGCTGAGGACAAACCCTTCACCCTCAATAACAACTACGTCTTGCCCCGCCGTCAAAATGTCCCGGCCGATGTTCATCAGAAACTCCTTGCTGGCCCATGGGCCCCCCTCCTTACCTTAAGAGAGTCATAGTTACTCCCGCCGTTTACCCGCGCCGCACTGAATTTCGTCAAGTTGGGTCTGGCAAGCCGCTAACCCGGCCGGCCGGGCCTGACAACGCTCTAGAAACCCGGAACAGGCAGTTTCGTGAACCAACCGCGCACGCTCCTGACAATGCGTTAGCCAACCCTGCTCGGGCAAATCGTTAATCAAGCCCAACCCTGAAACTGCGTTAACCAACCCGGCCATGGCAATTCATTAACCAACCCGGCTCGGGCAAATGGGTAACCAAGCCCAACCCTGACAATTCGGTAACCAACCCGGCTCGGGCAAATGGTTAACCAAGCCGGCCGGGCAAATCGGTAACCGGCCCGGCAGTCCCGACAATTCGACAATCAACCAGCTGAGGACAAACCCTTCGCCCTCAATAACAACTAGTTCTTGCCCCGCCGTCAAAATGTCCCGGCCGAGGTTCATCAGAAACTCCTTGCTGGCCCATGGGCCCCCCTCCTTACCTTAAGAGAGTCATAGTTACTCCCGCCGTTTACCCGCGCCGCACTGAATTTCGTCAAGTTGGGTCTGGCAACCCGCTACCCCGGCCGGCCGGGCCTGACAACGCTCTAGAAACCCGGAACAGGCAGTTTCGTGAACCAACCGCGCACGCTCCTGACAATGCGTTAGCCAACCCTGCTCGGGCAAATCGTTAATCAAGCCCAACCCTGAAACTGCGTTAACCAACCCGGCCATGGCAATTCATTAACCAACCCGGCTCGGGCAAATGGTTAACCAAGCCGGCCGGGCAAATCGGTAACCGGCCCGGCAGCCCCGACTATTCGACAATCAACCAGCTGAGGACAAACCCTTCACCCTCAATAACAACGACGTCTTGCCCCGCCGTCAAAATGTCCCGGCCGATGTTCATCAGAAACTCCTTCCTGGCCCATGGGCCCCCCTCCTTACCTTAAGAGAGTCATAGTCACTCCCGCCGTTTACCCGCGCCGCACTGAATTTCGTCAAGTTGGGTCTGGCAAGCCGCTAACCCGGCCGGCCGGGCCTGACAACGCTCTAGAAACCCGGAACAGGCAGTTTCGTGAACCAACCGCGCACGCTCCTGACAATGCGTTAGCCAACCCTGCTCGGGCAAATCGTTAATCAAGCCCAACCCTGAACTGCGTTAACCAACCCGGCCATGGCAATTCGCTAACCAACCCGGCCCGGGCAAATGGTTAACCAAGCCGGCCGGGCAAATCGGTAACCGGCCCGGCAGTCCCGACAATTCGACAATCAACCAGCTGAGGACAAACCCTTCGCCCTCAATAACAACTAGTTCTTGCCCCGCCGTCAAAATGTCCCGGCCGATGTTCACCAGAAACTCCTTGCTGGCCCATGGGCCCCCCTCCTTAACCTTAAGAGAGTCATAGTTACTCCCGCCGTTTACCCGCGCCGCACTGAATTTCGTCAAGTTGGGTCTGGCAACCCGCTAACCCGGCCGGCCGGGCCTGACAACGCTCTAGAAACCCGGAACAGGCAGTTTCGTGAACCAACCGCGCACGCTCCTGACAATGCGTTAGCCAACCCTGCTCGGGCAAATCGTTAATCAAGCCCAACCCTGAAACTGCGTTAACCAACCCGGCCATGGCAATTCATTAACCAACCCGGCTCGGGCAAATGGTTAACCAAGCCGGCCGGGCAAATCGGTAACCGGCCCGGCAGCCCCGACTATTCGACAATCAACCAGCTGAGGACAAACCCTTCACCCTCAATAACAACTAGTTCTTGCCCCGCCGTCAAAATGTCCCGGCCGATGTTCATCAGAAACTCCTTGCTGGCCCATGGGCCCCCCTCCTTAACCAACCCGGCCATGGCAATTCATTAACCAACCCGGCCCGGGCAAATGGTTAACCAAGCCCAACCCTGACAATTCGTTAACCAACCCGGCCCGGGCAAATGGTTAACCAAGCCGGCCGGGCAAATCGGTAACCGGCCCGGCAGCCCCGACTATTCGACAATCAACCAGCTGAGGACAAACCCTTCACCCTCAATAACAACGACGTCTTGCCCCGCCGTCAAAATGTCCCGGCCGATGTTCATCAGAAACTCCTTCCTGGCCCATGGGCCCCCCTCCTTATATAACCTTAAGAGAGTCATAGTTACTCCCGCCGTTTACCCGCGCCGCACTGAATTTCGTCAAGTTGGGTCTGGCAAGCCGCTAACCCGGCCGGCCGGGCCTGACAACGCTCTAGAAACCCGGAACAGGCAGTTTCGTGAACCAACCGCGCACGCTCCTGACAATGCGTTCACCCACCCTGCTCGGGCAAATCGTTAACCAAGCCCAAACCCGACAATTCGATAACCAACCCAACCATGGCAATTCGCTAACCAACCCGGCCCGGGCAAATGGTTAACCAAGCCCAACCCAGACAATTCGGTAACCAACCCGGCTCGGGCAAATGGTTAACCAAGCCGGCCGGGCAAATCGCTAACCGGCCCGGCAGTCCCGACAATTCGACAATCAACCCGCTGAGGACAAACCCTTCGCCCTCAATAACAACTAGTTCTTGCCCCGCCGTCAAAATGTCCCGGCCGAGGTTCATCAGAAACTCCTTGCTGGCCCATGGGCCCCCCTCCTTACCTTAAGAGAGTCATAGTTACTCCCGCCGTTTACCCGCGCCGCACTGAATTTCGTCAAGTTGGGTCTGGCAAGCCGCTAACCCGGCCGGCCGGGCCTGACAACGCTCTAGAAACCCGGAACAGGCAGTTTCGTGAACCAACTGCGCACGCTCCTGACAATGTGTTCACCCACCCTGCTCGGGCAAATCGTTAACCAAGCCCAAACCCGACAATTCGTTAACCAACCCAACCATGACAATTCGCTAACCAACCCGGCCCGGGCAAATGGTTAACCAAGCCCAAACCTGACAATTCGTTAACCAACCCGGCCCGGGCAAATGGTTAACCAAGCCGGCCGGGCAAATCGGTAACCGGCCCGGCAGCCCCGACTATTCGACAATCAACCAGCTGAGGACAAACCCTTCGCCCTCAATAACAACTAGTTCTTGCCCCGCCGTCAAAATGTCCCGGCCGAGGTTCATCAGAAACTCCTTGCTGGCCCATGGGCCCCCCTCCTTACCTTAAGAGAGTCATAGTTACTCCCGCCGTTTACCCGCGCCGCACTGAATTTCGTCAAGTTGGGTCTGGCAACCCGCTACCCCGGCCGGCCGGGCCTGACAACGCTCTAGAAACCCGGAACAGGCAGTTTCGTGAACCAACCGCGCACGCTCCTGACAATGCGTTAGCCAACCCTGCTCGGGCAAATCGTTAATCAAGCCCAACCCTGAAACTGCGTTAACCAACCCGGCCATGGCAATTCATTAACCAACCCGGCTCGGGCAAATGGTTAACCAAGCCGGCCGGGCAAATCGGTAACCGGCCCGGCAGCCCCGACTATTCGACAATCAACCAGCTGAGGACAAACCCTTCACCCTCAATAACAACGACGTCTTGCCCCGCCGTCAAAATGTCCCGGCCGATGTTCATCAGAAACTCCTTCCTGGCCCATGGGCCCCCCTCCTTACCTTAAGAGAGTCATAGTCACTCCCGCCGTTTACCCGCGCCGCACTGAATTTCGTCAAGTTGGGTCTGGCAAGCCGCTAACCCGGCCGGCCGGGCCTGACAACGCTCTAGAAACCCGGAACAGGCAGTTTCGTGAACCAACCGCGCACGCTCCTGACAATGCGTTAGCCAACCCTGCTCGGGCAAATCGTTAATCAAGCCCAACCCTGAACTGCGTTAACCAACCCGGCCATGGCAATTCGCTAACCAACCCGGCCCGGGCAAATGGTTAACCAAGCCCAACCCTGACAATTCGTTAACCAACCCGGCCCGGGCAAATGGTTAACCAAGCCGGCCGGGCAAATCGGTAACCGGCCCGGCAGCCCCGACTTTTCGACAATCAACCAGCTGAGGACAAACCCTTCACCCTCAATAACAACTACGTCTTGCCCCGCCGTCAAAATGTCCCGGCCGATGTTCATCAGAAACTCCTTGCTGGCCCATGGGCCCCCCTCCTTACCCTTAAGAGAGTCATAGTTACTCCCGCCGTTCACCCGCGCCGCACTGAATTTCGTCAAGTTGGGTCTGGCAAGCCGCTAACCCGGCCGGCCGGGCCTGACAACGCTCTAGAAACCCGGAACAGGCAGTTTCGTGAACCAACCGCGCACGCTCCTGACAAGGCGTTAACCAACCCTGCACGGTCAAGTCGTTAACCAAGCCCAAACCCGACAATTCGTTAACCAACCCAACCATGGCAATTCGCTAACCAACCCGGCCCGGGCAAATGGTTAACCAAGCCCAACCCTGACAATTCGTTAACCAACCCGGCCCGGGCAAATGGTTAACCAAGCCGGCCGGGCAAATCGGTAACCGGCCCGGCAGCCCCGACTATTCGACAATCAACCAGCTGAGGACAAACCCTTCACCCTCAATAACAACGACGTCTTGCCCCGCCGTCAAAATGTCCCGGCCGATGTTCATCAGAAACTCCTTCCTGGCCCATGGGCCCCCCTCCTTATATAACCTTAAGAGAGTCATAGTTACTCCCGCCGTTTACCCGCGCCGCACTGAATTTCGTCAAGTTGGGTCTGGCAAGCCGCTAACCCGGCCGGCCGGGCCTGACAACGCTCTAGAAACCCGGAACAGGCAGTTTCGTGAACCAACCGCGCACGCTCCTGACAATGCGTTCACCCACCCTGCTCGGGCAAATCGTTAACCAAGCCCAAACCCGACAATTCGATAACCAACCCAACCATGGCAATTCGCTAACCAACCCGGCCCGGGCAAATGGTTAACCAAGCCCAACCCAGACAATTCGGTAACCAACCCGGCTCGGGCAAATGGTTAACCAAGCCGGCCGGGCAAATCGCTAACCGGCCCGGCAGTCCCGACAATTCGACAATCAACCCGCTGAGGACAAACCCTTCGCCCTCAATAACAACTAGTTCTTGCCCCGCCGTCAAAATGTCCCGGCCGAGGTTCATCAGAAACTCCTTGCTGGCCCATGGGCCCCCCTCCTTACCTTAAGAGAGTCATAGTTACTCCCGCCGTTTACCCGCGCCGCACTGAATTTCGTCAAGTTGGGTCTGGCAAGCCGCTAACCCGGCCGGCCGGGCCTGACAACGCTCTAGAAACCCGGAACAGGCAGTTTCGTGAACCAACTGCGCACGCTCCTGACAATGTGTTCACCCACCCTGCTCGGGCAAATCGTTAACCAAGCCCAAACCCGACAATTCGTTAACCAACCCAACCATGACAATTCGCTAACCAACCCGGCCCGGGCAAATGGTTAACCAAGCCCAAACCTGACAATTCGTTAACCAACCCGGCCCGGGCAAATGGTTAACCAAGCCGGCCGGGCAAATCGGTAACCGGCCCGGCAGCCCCGACTATTCGACAATCAACCAGCTGAGGACAAACCCTTCGCCCTCAATAACAACTAGTTCTTGCCCCGCCGTC
Source organism: Mobula birostris (assembly GCF_030028105.1). NCBI lineage: Eukaryota > Metazoa > Chordata > Chondrichthyes > Myliobatiformes > Myliobatidae > Mobula > Mobula birostris. The sequence continues at coordinate 116,136,408 of NC_092381.1, read as the reverse complement.
AAAATGTCCCGGCCGAGGTTCATCAGAAACTCCTTGCTGGCCCATGGGCCCCCCTCCTTACCTTAAGAGAGTCATAGTTACTCCCGCCGTTTACCCGCGCCGCACTGAATTTCGTCAAGTTGGGTCTGGCAACCCGCTACCCCGGCCGGCCGGGCCTGACAACGCTCTAGAAACCCGGAACAGGCAGTTTCGTGAACCAACCGCGCACGCTCCTGACAATGCGTTAGCCAACCCTGCTCGGGCAAATCGTTAATCAAGCCCAACCCTGAAACTGCGTTAACCAACCCGGCCATGGCAATTCATTAACCAACCCGGCTCGGGCAAATGGTTAACCAAGCCGGCCGGGCAAATCGGTAACCGGCCCGGCAGCCCCGACTATTCGACAATCAACCAGCTGAGGACAAACCCTTCACCCTCAATAACAACGACGTCTTGCCCCGCCGTCAAAATGTCCCGGCCGATGTTCATCAGAAACTCCTTCCTGGCCCATGGGCCCCCCTCCTTACCTTAAGAGAGTCATAGTCACTCCCGCCGTTTACCCGCGCCGCACTGAATTTCGTCAAGTTGGGTCTGGC
>NC_092381.1:116108333-116123333 GCF_030028105.1 Mobula birostris | reverse complement strand
GAACGCCTCGCCATCCCACCCCGTCGATCGCGCCGGTGAGGTCCGCACCTTCACCGCCTAGGTATATGCGCGTGGGTGTAGCTGCCTTCTCGGGATGGTCGACGGTCGTTCGACCGGCCCCCGTCATCTATGCGCACAGCAGTCCCGTCCGCCGGCGGGAGACTCCGTCAATCGATCGTGGTGCAAACGTGCGAATGCCCAACGTCAATTCCGCCCAAAGCATGAAGCCCTCGGTCGGCAATCGGGCCGCCCCGCGGCAGACCCACCTGCCCACCTCCGGAGATGGTAACGAGCCGAGCACGGAAGTTCGGCGCACGTGTCGAGACCGTCGCTTCCACTCGGCCTCTCCCAAAGGTAGGACCGACCAAGCCGGATCGATCGGGGAACAGAGGTCTAACGCAGACGACACTCGCGAGGGCACCAGCGGCAGGCTTGTCCCTTCTCCGTCTTGGTACACACAATGCCTCTTTGCTTTTCGGATCGATATAAAGCTTTTGCCACCGTCGGTCTGCCGGCCGCCGCCCGCGGTCCGCGCTCAGACTCTGTCTGTCCGCAGCCCCCGCTGCGTTCTTGGACTTTGTCATTTTTTTCGGAAATAGCGAAAAAAAGCTTTTATCATTGTAAGTCGGAGCTCGCCCGGCCTCCCGCTTACTGAGTCACAATTGAGTAAGGCTCACTTAGAACTCTGCACTGTGTCAACCGTACCACTAGTCACCCTGCTAAGTGTGTCTGGAAAACGTGTTCCCGTAAATCTCCGGGAACCCCGCCAATCCCCCCGTACAGAAATTGCATGTGTCAAGTCGGCGGGATGCCTCCCGGAAGTCCTGCCGGGAAGGTCGCACTCTGGCCCCGCCAGGCGGGGCAAATCCGACCCCCATAGTGACTTCCGGGCCTAACTCGTTAACCAGAGCCGCGACAGACCGTGCAACAATGACATGTGTCAAACCGGCGGCACGACGCCCGGAGCTCATGCCGGTCGCGGGGCACCTCGGGCCCGCCCGACGGGGCAGATCCGACCTTCACAGGCTTCCGACGGCAATTGGTTAACCGGCGTGGCGCCGAGGGCACGCGGCTGGCTCGGCGGGCGGCCCTCCGGTAGTGCCGCCGTCGATCGGCCGCCTCGGTCGGCAGGAGGGCCCCGAAGTCGCCTTCATTCTGACTTCCGAGTCGGGACTTAGATTACTTTCGACTCTTCAGCCAAGGTCTCGGATCGACGGCGGGACCTGCGGTTGTCCCTCCGAAAATGCCGCCGCTCGGCCGGCACGGCCCGCCGAATACGTCCCCTTACTGGCTCCCGCCTCGGGACTTTGTCAGAAATTCATTCGGGCAAGGTTTCCATTCGGCGGCCGGAGCACCGGTAGTCATACGGAAAATGCCGCCCCTCGGCCGGCATGGGCCTGCGAATAGGTCCCGCTGACAGACTTCCGCAATTGGGTATTTGTCCGAAAATCCATACCGGCAATCTTCGGAATCGTGCGGAAAAGCTGCCGCGTGGCCCGGGTTAACCAATTGGGGAGGCCGGTGCCATCTACCGAATACTTCAACAACTCGTGAAAACGGCCTCCCTATATATCTGCAGGAACCCCGCCAATGCCCCCGTACAGAAATTGCATGTGTCAAAGGGGCGGCCGAATCTGACCCCGGCGGCCGAGCCTCTGGAACTCCGGGTCGGCCTCGGCCGGCAAATCCGACCCCCATCCAGACTTCCGGAGCGGACTTGGTTAACGAATTGCCACCGGGCAAATGGTTAACCGACAGATCTTGGAGGCTCGTTACCCAAGCCATCCCCCGCCGGTGCGAAAAGTTAACAATCAGCGGGCGGGCAATTCGTGAACCGAACGGGACCGGGCAATTCGTTAACCATTCGGAACCGGGCAATTCGTTAACCAACCTTGTCCTGGCAATGAGTGCACCAACCCGGCCGGACAATTCGTTAACCAAGCTGGCTCTGGCAATTCGTTAACCAACCTGGCCGGGACAATTCGTTAACCACCCGGCCGGACAATTCGTTAACCAAGCTGGCTCTGGCAATTCGTTAACCTACCCGGCCATGGCAATTCGTTAACCAACCTGACCCTGACAATTCGTTAACCAACCCTGTCCTGGCAATGAGTGCACCAACCCGGCCGGACAATTCGGTAACCAACCAGACCCTGGCAATTCGTGAACCAACCAGGACGGGCAATTCGTCAACCAACCCTGTCCTGGCAATGAGTGCACCAACCCGGCCGGACAATTCGGTAACCAACCAGACCCTGGCAATTCGTTAACCAACCAGGACGGGCAATTCGTCAACCAACCCTGTCCTGGCAATGAGTGCACCAACCCGGCCGGACAATTCGGTAACCAACCAGACCCTGGCAATTCGTTAACTAACCTGACCCGGACAATTCGTTAACCAACCAGGACGGGCAATTCGTTAACCAACCAGGCCCGGACAATACTTTAACCACCCTGGTTTTCCAATTCGTGAACCAACTGGGAACGGACAATTCGGTAACCAACCCTGTCCTGGCAATGAGTGCACCAGCCCGGCCGGACAATTCGTTAACCACCCTGTCCTTGCCAATTCGTGAACCAACTGGGAACGGACAATTCGTTAACCAACGCGGCCGGACAATTCGTTAACCAAGCTGGCTCTGGCAATTCGTTAACCTACACGGCCATGGCAATTCGTTAACCAACCTGACCCTGACAATTCGTTAACCAGCCAGGACGGGCAATTCGTTAACCAACCTGGCCCGGACAATTCCTTAACCACCCTGGCCTTGCCAATTCGTGAACCAACTGGGAACGGACAATTCATTAAACAACCCTGTCCTGGCAATGAGTGCACCAACCCAGCCGGACAATTCGTTAACCAAGCTGGCTCTGGCAATTCGTTAACCTACTCGGACATGCCAATTCGTTAACCAGTCTGACCCGGACAATTCGTTAACCAACCCGGCCCGGCCCGGGCAATTGGTTAACCAACCGAGACTGGCCAATTCGTTATCCACCCCGGCCTGGCCAATTGGGTAACCAACCGGGCCTGGACAATTGATTAACCAGCCTGGCCCGGCCATAACGTTAACCAAGCGACTCCCGCCGATTACCCGCGCTGCAATGAATTTCGTTAAGTTGGGTCTGGCAAGCCGCTAACCCGGCCGGCCGGGCCTGACAACGCTCTCGAAACCCGGAACAGGCAGTTTCGTGAACCAACCGCGCACGCTCCTGACAATGGGCTAACCAACCCTGCACGGTCAAGTCGTTAACCAAGCCGAACCCTTGACAATTCGCTAACCAACCCTGCTCGGGCAAATCGTTAACCAAGCCCAACCCCGACAATTCGTTAACCAACCCTGCACGGTCAAGTCGTTAACCAAGCCCAAACCCGACAATTCCTTAACCAACCCAACCATGGCAATTCGCTAACCAACCCGGCTCGGGCAAATGCTTAACCAAGCCCAACCCTGACAATTCGTTAACCAACACTCCCGCCGTTTACCCGCGCCGCACTGAATTTCGTCAAGTTGGGTCTGGCAACCCGCTAACCCGGCCGGCCGGGCCTGACAACGCTCTAGAAACCCGGAACAGGCAGTTTCGTGAACCAACCGCGCACGCTCCTGACAATGCGTTCACCCACCCTGCTCGGGCAAATCGTTAACCAAGCCCAACCCTGACAATGCGTTAATCAACCCGGCCATGGCAATTCATTAACCAACCCGGCTCGGGCAAATGGTTAACCAAGCCGGCCGGGCAAATCGTTAACCGGCCCGGCAGTCCCGACAATTCGACAATCAACCAGCTGAGGACAAACCCTTCGCCCTCAATAACAACTAGTTCTTGCCCCGCCGTCAAAATGTCCCGGCCGATGTTCATCAGAAACTCCTTCCTGGCCCATGGGCCCCCCTCCTTACCTTAAGAGAGTCATAGTTACTCCCGCCGTTTACCCGCGCCGCACTGAATTTCGTCAAGTTGGGTCTGGCAACCCGCTAACCCGGCCGGCCGGGCCTGACAACGCTCTAGAAACCCGGAACAGGCAGTTTCGTGAACCAACCGCGCACGCTCCTGACAATGCGTTAGCCAACCCTGCTCGGGCAAATCGTTAATCAAGCCCAACCCTGAAACTGCGTTAACCAACCCGGCCATGGCAATTCACTAACCAACCCGGCTCGGGCAAATGGTTAACCAAGCCGGCCGGGCAAATCGTTAACCGGCCCGGCAGTCCCGACAATTCGGCAATCAACCAGCTGAGGACAAACCCTTCGCCCTCAAAAACAACGACGTCTTGCCCCGCCGTCAAAATGTCCCGGCCGATGTTCATCAGAAACTCCTTGCTGGCCCATGGGCCCCCCTCCTTACCTTAAGAGAGTCATAGTTACTCCCGCCGTTTACCCGCGCCGCACTGAATTTCGTCAAGTTGGGTCTGGCAAGCCGCTAACCCGGCCGGCCGGGCCTGACAATGCTCTAGAAACCCGGAACAGGCAGTTTCGTGAACCAACCGCGCACGCTCCTGACAATGCGTTCACCCACCCTGCTCGGGCAAATCGTTAACCAAGCCCAACCCTGAAACTGCGTTAACCAACCCGGCCATGGCAATTCATTAACCAACCCGGCTCGGACAAATGGTTAACCAAGCCCAACCCTGACAATTCGGTAACCAACCCGGCTCGGGCAAATGGTTAACCAAGCCGGCCGGGCAAATCGCTAACCGGCCCGGCAGTCCCGACAATTCGACAATCAACCCGCTGAGGACAAACCCTTCGCCCTCAATAACAACTAGTTCTTGCCCCGCCGTCAAAATGTCCCGGCCGAGGTTCATCAGAAACTCCTTGCTGGCCCATGGGCCCCCCTCCTTACCTTAAGAGAGTCATAGTTACTCCCGCCGTTTACCCGCGCCGCACTGAATTTCGTCAAGTTGGGTCTGGCAAGCCGCTAACCCGGCCGGCCGGGCTTGACAACGCTCTAGAAACCCGGAACAGGCAGTTTCGTGAACCAACTGCGCACGCTCCTGACAATGTGTTCACCCACCCTGCTCGGGCAAATCGTTAACCAAGCCCAAACCCGACAATTCGTTAACCAACCCAACCATGACAATTCGCTAACCAACCCGGCCCGGGCAAATGGTTAACCAAGCCCAAACCTGACAATTCGTTAACCAACCCGGCCCGGGCAAATGGTTAACCAAGCCGGCCGGGCAAATCGGTAACCGGCCCGGCAGCCCCGACTATTCGACAATCAACCAGCTGAGGACAAACCCTTCACCCTCAATAACAACTACGTCTTGCCCCGCCGTCAAAATGTCCCGGCCGATGTTCATCAGAAACTCCTTGCTGGCCCATGGGCCCCCCTCCTTACCTTAAGAGAGTCATAGTTACTCCCGCCGTTTACCCGCGCCGCACTGAATTTCGTCAAGTTGGGTCTGGCAAGCCGCTAACCCGGCCGGCCGGGCCTGACAACGCTCTAGAAACCCGGAACAGGCAGTTTCGTGAACCAACCGCGCACGCTCCTGACAATGCGTTAGCCAACCCTGCTCGGGCAAATCGTTAATCAAGCCCAACCCTGAAACTGCGTTAACCAACCCGGCCATGGCAATTCATTAACCAACCCGGCTCGGGCAAATGGGTAACCAAGCCCAACCCTGACAATTCGGTAACCAACCCGGCTCGGGCAAATGGTTAACCAAGCCGGCCGGGCAAATCGGTAACCGGCCCGGCAGTCCCGACAATTCGACAATCAACCAGCTGAGGACAAACCCTTCGCCCTCAATAACAACTAGTTCTTGCCCCGCCGTCAAAATGTCCCGGCCGAGGTTCATCAGAAACTCCTTGCTGGCCCATGGGCCCCCCTCCTTACCTTAAGAGAGTCATAGTTACTCCCGCCGTTTACCCGCGCCGCACTGAATTTCGTCAAGTTGGGTCTGGCAACCCGCTACCCCGGCCGGCCGGGCCTGACAACGCTCTAGAAACCCGGAACAGGCAGTTTCGTGAACCAACCGCGCACGCTCCTGACAATGCGTTAGCCAACCCTGCTCGGGCAAATCGTTAATCAAGCCCAACCCTGAAACTGCGTTAACCAACCCGGCCATGGCAATTCATTAACCAACCCGGCTCGGGCAAATGGTTAACCAAGCCGGCCGGGCAAATCGGTAACCGGCCCGGCAGCCCCGACTATTCGACAATCAACCAGCTGAGGACAAACCCTTCACCCTCAATAACAACGACGTCTTGCCCCGCCGTCAAAATGTCCCGGCCGATGTTCATCAGAAACTCCTTCCTGGCCCATGGGCCCCCCTCCTTACCTTAAGAGAGTCATAGTCACTCCCGCCGTTTACCCGCGCCGCACTGAATTTCGTCAAGTTGGGTCTGGCAAGCCGCTAACCCGGCCGGCCGGGCCTGACAACGCTCTAGAAACCCGGAACAGGCAGTTTCGTGAACCAACCGCGCACGCTCCTGACAATGCGTTAGCCAACCCTGCTCGGGCAAATCGTTAATCAAGCCCAACCCTGAACTGCGTTAACCAACCCGGCCATGGCAATTCGCTAACCAACCCGGCCCGGGCAAATGGTTAACCAAGCCGGCCGGGCAAATCGGTAACCGGCCCGGCAGTCCCGACAATTCGACAATCAACCAGCTGAGGACAAACCCTTCGCCCTCAATAACAACTAGTTCTTGCCCCGCCGTCAAAATGTCCCGGCCGATGTTCACCAGAAACTCCTTGCTGGCCCATGGGCCCCCCTCCTTAACCTTAAGAGAGTCATAGTTACTCCCGCCGTTTACCCGCGCCGCACTGAATTTCGTCAAGTTGGGTCTGGCAACCCGCTAACCCGGCCGGCCGGGCCTGACAACGCTCTAGAAACCCGGAACAGGCAGTTTCGTGAACCAACCGCGCACGCTCCTGACAATGCGTTAGCCAACCCTGCTCGGGCAAATCGTTAATCAAGCCCAACCCTGAAACTGCGTTAACCAACCCGGCCATGGCAATTCATTAACCAACCCGGCTCGGGCAAATGGTTAACCAAGCCGGCCGGGCAAATCGGTAACCGGCCCGGCAGCCCCGACTATTCGACAATCAACCAGCTGAGGACAAACCCTTCACCCTCAATAACAACTAGTTCTTGCCCCGCCGTCAAAATGTCCCGGCCGATGTTCATCAGAAACTCCTTGCTGGCCCATGGGCCCCCCTCCTTAACCAACCCGGCCATGGCAATTCATTAACCAACCCGGCCCGGGCAAATGGTTAACCAAGCCCAACCCTGACAATTCGTTAACCAACCCGGCCCGGGCAAATGGTTAACCAAGCCGGCCGGGCAAATCGGTAACCGGCCCGGCAGCCCCGACTATTCGACAATCAACCAGCTGAGGACAAACCCTTCACCCTCAATAACAACGACGTCTTGCCCCGCCGTCAAAATGTCCCGGCCGATGTTCATCAGAAACTCCTTCCTGGCCCATGGGCCCCCCTCCTTATATAACCTTAAGAGAGTCATAGTTACTCCCGCCGTTTACCCGCGCCGCACTGAATTTCGTCAAGTTGGGTCTGGCAAGCCGCTAACCCGGCCGGCCGGGCCTGACAACGCTCTAGAAACCCGGAACAGGCAGTTTCGTGAACCAACCGCGCACGCTCCTGACAATGCGTTCACCCACCCTGCTCGGGCAAATCGTTAACCAAGCCCAAACCCGACAATTCGATAACCAACCCAACCATGGCAATTCGCTAACCAACCCGGCCCGGGCAAATGGTTAACCAAGCCCAACCCAGACAATTCGGTAACCAACCCGGCTCGGGCAAATGGTTAACCAAGCCGGCCGGGCAAATCGCTAACCGGCCCGGCAGTCCCGACAATTCGACAATCAACCCGCTGAGGACAAACCCTTCGCCCTCAATAACAACTAGTTCTTGCCCCGCCGTCAAAATGTCCCGGCCGAGGTTCATCAGAAACTCCTTGCTGGCCCATGGGCCCCCCTCCTTACCTTAAGAGAGTCATAGTTACTCCCGCCGTTTACCCGCGCCGCACTGAATTTCGTCAAGTTGGGTCTGGCAAGCCGCTAACCCGGCCGGCCGGGCCTGACAACGCTCTAGAAACCCGGAACAGGCAGTTTCGTGAACCAACTGCGCACGCTCCTGACAATGTGTTCACCCACCCTGCTCGGGCAAATCGTTAACCAAGCCCAAACCCGACAATTCGTTAACCAACCCAACCATGACAATTCGCTAACCAACCCGGCCCGGGCAAATGGTTAACCAAGCCCAAACCTGACAATTCGTTAACCAACCCGGCCCGGGCAAATGGTTAACCAAGCCGGCCGGGCAAATCGGTAACCGGCCCGGCAGCCCCGACTATTCGACAATCAACCAGCTGAGGACAAACCCTTCGCCCTCAATAACAACTAGTTCTTGCCCCGCCGTCAAAATGTCCCGGCCGAGGTTCATCAGAAACTCCTTGCTGGCCCATGGGCCCCCCTCCTTACCTTAAGAGAGTCATAGTTACTCCCGCCGTTTACCCGCGCCGCACTGAATTTCGTCAAGTTGGGTCTGGCAACCCGCTACCCCGGCCGGCCGGGCCTGACAACGCTCTAGAAACCCGGAACAGGCAGTTTCGTGAACCAACCGCGCACGCTCCTGACAATGCGTTAGCCAACCCTGCTCGGGCAAATCGTTAATCAAGCCCAACCCTGAAACTGCGTTAACCAACCCGGCCATGGCAATTCATTAACCAACCCGGCTCGGGCAAATGGTTAACCAAGCCGGCCGGGCAAATCGGTAACCGGCCCGGCAGCCCCGACTATTCGACAATCAACCAGCTGAGGACAAACCCTTCACCCTCAATAACAACGACGTCTTGCCCCGCCGTCAAAATGTCCCGGCCGATGTTCATCAGAAACTCCTTCCTGGCCCATGGGCCCCCCTCCTTACCTTAAGAGAGTCATAGTCACTCCCGCCGTTTACCCGCGCCGCACTGAATTTCGTCAAGTTGGGTCTGGCAAGCCGCTAACCCGGCCGGCCGGGCCTGACAACGCTCTAGAAACCCGGAACAGGCAGTTTCGTGAACCAACCGCGCACGCTCCTGACAATGCGTTAGCCAACCCTGCTCGGGCAAATCGTTAATCAAGCCCAACCCTGAACTGCGTTAACCAACCCGGCCATGGCAATTCGCTAACCAACCCGGCCCGGGCAAATGGTTAACCAAGCCCAACCCTGACAATTCGTTAACCAACCCGGCCCGGGCAAATGGTTAACCAAGCCGGCCGGGCAAATCGGTAACCGGCCCGGCAGCCCCGACTTTTCGACAATCAACCAGCTGAGGACAAACCCTTCACCCTCAATAACAACTACGTCTTGCCCCGCCGTCAAAATGTCCCGGCCGATGTTCATCAGAAACTCCTTGCTGGCCCATGGGCCCCCCTCCTTACCCTTAAGAGAGTCATAGTTACTCCCGCCGTTCACCCGCGCCGCACTGAATTTCGTCAAGTTGGGTCTGGCAAGCCGCTAACCCGGCCGGCCGGGCCTGACAACGCTCTAGAAACCCGGAACAGGCAGTTTCGTGAACCAACCGCGCACGCTCCTGACAAGGCGTTAACCAACCCTGCACGGTCAAGTCGTTAACCAAGCCCAAACCCGACAATTCGTTAACCAACCCAACCATGGCAATTCGCTAACCAACCCGGCCCGGGCAAATGGTTAACCAAGCCCAACCCTGACAATTCGTTAACCAACCCGGCCCGGGCAAATGGTTAACCAAGCCGGCCGGGCAAATCGGTAACCGGCCCGGCAGCCCCGACTATTCGACAATCAACCAGCTGAGGACAAACCCTTCACCCTCAATAACAACGACGTCTTGCCCCGCCGTCAAAATGTCCCGGCCGATGTTCATCAGAAACTCCTTCCTGGCCCATGGGCCCCCCTCCTTATATAACCTTAAGAGAGTCATAGTTACTCCCGCCGTTTACCCGCGCCGCACTGAATTTCGTCAAGTTGGGTCTGGCAAGCCGCTAACCCGGCCGGCCGGGCCTGACAACGCTCTAGAAACCCGGAACAGGCAGTTTCGTGAACCAACCGCGCACGCTCCTGACAATGCGTTCACCCACCCTGCTCGGGCAAATCGTTAACCAAGCCCAAACCCGACAATTCGATAACCAACCCAACCATGGCAATTCGCTAACCAACCCGGCCCGGGCAAATGGTTAACCAAGCCCAACCCAGACAATTCGGTAACCAACCCGGCTCGGGCAAATGGTTAACCAAGCCGGCCGGGCAAATCGCTAACCGGCCCGGCAGTCCCGACAATTCGACAATCAACCCGCTGAGGACAAACCCTTCGCCCTCAATAACAACTAGTTCTTGCCCCGCCGTCAAAATGTCCCGGCCGAGGTTCATCAGAAACTCCTTGCTGGCCCATGGGCCCCCCTCCTTACCTTAAGAGAGTCATAGTTACTCCCGCCGTTTACCCGCGCCGCACTGAATTTCGTCAAGTTGGGTCTGGCAAGCCGCTAACCCGGCCGGCCGGGCCTGACAACGCTCTAGAAACCCGGAACAGGCAGTTTCGTGAACCAACTGCGCACGCTCCTGACAATGTGTTCACCCACCCTGCTCGGGCAAATCGTTAACCAAGCCCAAACCCGACAATTCGTTAACCAACCCAACCATGACAATTCGCTAACCAACCCGGCCCGGGCAAATGGTTAACCAAGCCCAAACCTGACAATTCGTTAACCAACCCGGCCCGGGCAAATGGTTAACCAAGCCGGCCGGGCAAATCGGTAACCGGCCCGGCAGCCCCGACTATTCGACAATCAACCAGCTGAGGACAAACCCTTCGCCCTCAATAACAACTAGTTCTTGCCCCGCCGTCAAAATGTCCCGGCCGAGGTTCATCAGAAACTCCTTGCTGGCCCATGGGCCCCCCTCCTTACCTTAAGAGAGTCATAGTTACTCCCGCCGTTTACCCGCGCCGCACTGAATTTCGTCAAGTTGGGTCTGGCAACCCGCTACCCCGGCCGGCCGGGCCTGACAACGCTCTAGAAACCCGGAACAGGCAGTTTCGTGAACCAACCGCGCACGCTCCTGACAATGCGTTAGCCAACCCTGCTCGGGCAAATCGTTAATCAAGCCCAACCCTGAAACTGCGTTAACCAACCCGGCCATGGCAATTCATTAACCAACCCGGCTCGGGCAAATGGTTAACCAAGCCGGCCGGGCAAATCGGTAACCGGCCCGGCAGCCCCGACTATTCGACAATCAACCAGCTGAGGACAAACCCTTCACCCTCAATAACAACGACGTCTTGCCCCGCCGTCAAAATGTCCCGGCCGATGTTCATCAGAAACTCCTTCCTGGCCCATGGGCCCCCCTCCTTACCTTAAGAGAGTCATAGTCACTCCCGCCGTTTACCCGCGCCGCACTGAATTTCGTCAAGTTGGGTCTGGCAAGCCGCTAACCCGGCCGGCCGGGCCTGACAACGCTCTAGAAACCCGGAACAGGCAGTTTCGTGAACCAACCGCGCACGCTCCTGACAATGCGTTAGCCAACCCTGCTCGGGCAAATCGTTAATCAAGCCCAACCCTGAACTGCGTTAACCAACCCGGCCATGGCAATTCGCTAACCAACCCGGCCCGGGCAAATGGTTAACCAAGCCCAACCCTGACAATTCGTTAACCAACCCGGCCCGGGCAAATGGTTAACCAAGCCGGCCGGGCAAATCGGTAACCGGCCCGGCAGCCCCGACTTTTCGACAATCAACCAGCTGAGGACAAACCCTTCACCCTCAATAACAACTACGTCTTGCCCCGCCGTCAAAATGTCCCGGCCGATGTTCATCAGAAACTCCTTGCTGGCCCATGGGCCCCCCTCCTTACCCTTAAGAGAGTCATAGTTACTCCCGCCGTTCACCCGCGCCGCACTGAATTTCGTCAAGTTGGGTCTGGCAAGCCGCTAACCCGGCCGGCCGGGCCTGACAACGCTCTAGAAACCCGGAACAGGCAGTTTCGTGAACCAACCGCGCACGCTCCTGACAAGGCGTTAACCAACCCTGCACGGTCAAGTCGTTAACCAAGCCCAAACCCGACAATTCGTTAACCAACCCAACCATGGCAATTCGCTAACCAACCCGGCTCGGGCAAATGGTTAACCAAGCCCAACCCTGACAATTCGTTAACCAACCCGGCTCGGGCAAATGGTTAACCAAGCCGGCCGGGCAAATCGGTAACCGGCCCGGCAGCCCCGACTATTCGACAATCAACCAGCTGAGGACAAACCCTTCACCCTCAATAACAACGACGTCTTGCCCCGCCGTCAAAATGTCCCGGCCGATGTTCATCAGAAACTCCTTCCTGGCCCATGGGCCCCCCTCCTTATATAACCTTAAGAGAGTCATAGTTACTCCCGCCGTTTACCCGCGCCGCACTGAATTTCGTCAAGTTGGGTCTGGCAAGCCGCTAACCCGGCCGGCCGGGCCTGACAACGCTCTAGAAACCCGGAACAGGCAGTTTCGTGAACCAACCGCGCACGCTCCTGACAATGCGTTCACCCACCCTGCTCGGGCAAATCGTTAACCAAGCCCAAACCCGACAATTCGATAACCAACCCAACCATGGCAATTCGCTAACCAACCCGGCCCGGGCAAATGGTTAACCAAGCCCAACCCAGACAATTCGGTAACCAACCCGGCTCGGGCAAATGGTTAACCAAGCCGGCCGGGCAAATCGCTAACCGGCCCGGCAGTCCCGACAATTCGACAATCAACCCGCTGAGGACAAACCCTTCGCCCTCAATAACAACTAGTTCTTGCCCCGCCGTCAAAATGTCCCGGCCGAGGTTCATCAGAAACTCCTTGCTGGCCCATGGGCCCCCCTCCTTACCTTAAGAGAGTCATAGTTACTCCCGCCGTTTACCCGCGCCGCACTGAATTTCGTCAAGTTGGGTCTGGCAAGCCGCTAACCCGGCCGGCCGGGCCTGACAACGCTCTAGAAACCCGGAACAGGCAGTTTCGTGAACCAACTGCGCACGCTCCTGACAATGTGTTCACCCACCCTGCTCGGGCAAATCGTTAACCAAGCCCAAACCCGACAATTCGTTAACCAACCCAACCATGACAATTCGCTAACCAACCCGGCCCGGGCAAATGGTTAACCAAGCCCAAACCTGACAATTCGTTAACCAACCCGGCCCGGGCAAATGGTTAACCAAGCCGGCCGGGCAAATCGGTAACCGGCCCGGCAGCCCCGACTATTCGACAATCAACCAGCTGAGGACAAACCCTTCGCCCTCAATAACAACTAGTTCTTGCCCCGCCGTCAAAATGTCCCGGCCGAGGTTCATCAGAAACTCCTTGCTGGCCCATGGGCCCCCCTCCTTACCTTAAGAGAGTCATAGTTACTCCCGCCGTTTACCCGCGCCGCACTGAATTTCGTCAAGTTGGGTCTGGCAACCCGCTACCCCGGCCGGCCGGGCCTGACAACGCTCTAGAAACCCGGAACAGGCAGTTTCGTGAACCAACCGCGCACGCTCCTGACAATGCGTTAGCCAACCCTGCTCGGGCAAATCGTTAATCAAGCCCAACCCTGAAACTGCGTTAACCAACCCGGCCATGGCAATTCATTAACCAACCCGGCTCGGGCAAATGGTTAACCAAGCCGGCCGGGCAAATCGGTAACCGGCCCGGCAGCCCCGACTATTCGACAATCAACCAGCTGAGGACAAACCCTTCACCCTCAATAACAACGACGTCTTGCCCCGCCGTCAAAATGTCCCGGCCGATGTTCATCAGAAACTCCTTCCTGGCCCATGGGCCCCCCTCCTTACCTTAAGAGAGTCATAGTCACTCCCGCCGTTTACCCGCGCCGCACTGAATTTCGTCAAGTTGGGTCTGGCAAGCCGCTAACCCGGCCGGCCGGGCCTGACAACGCTCTAGAAACCCGGAACAGGCAGTTTCGTGAACCAACCGCGCACGCTCCTGACAATGCGTTAGCCAACCCTGCTCGGGCAAATCGTTAATCAAGCCCAACCCTGAACTGCGTTAACCAACCCGGCCATGGCAATTCGCTAACCAACCCGGCCCGGGCAAATGGTTAACCAAGCCCAACCCTGACAATTCGTTAACCAACCCGGCCCGGGCAAATGGTTAACCAAGCCGGCCGGGCAAATCGGTAACCGGCCCGGCAGCCCCGACTTTTCGACAATCAACCAGCTGAGGACAAACCCTTCACCCTCAATAACAACTACGTCTTGCCCCGCCGTCAAAATGTCCCGGCCGATGTTCATCAGAAACTCCTTGCTGGCCCATGGGCCCCCCTCCTTACCCTTAAGAGAGTCATAGTTACTCCCGCCGTTCACCCGCGCCGCACTGAATTTCGTCAAGTTGGGTCTGGCAAGCCGCTAACCCGGCCGGCCGGGCCTGACAACGCTCTAGAAACCCGGAACAGGCAGTTTCGTGAACCAACCGCGCACGCTCCTGACAAGGCGTTAACCAACCCTGCACGGTCAAGTCGTTAACCAAGCCCAAACCCGACAATTCGTTAACCAACCCAACCATGGCAATTCGCTAACCAACCCGGCTCGGGCAAATGGGTAACCAAGCCCAACCCTGACAATTCGTTAACCAACCCGGCTCGGGCAAATGGTTAACCAAGCCGGCCGGGCAAATCGGTAACCGGCCCGGCAGTCCCGACAATTCGACAATCAACCAGCTGAGGACAAACCCTTCACCCTCAATAACAACTACGTCTTGCCCCGCCGTGAAAATGTCCCGGCCGATGTTCACCAGAAACTCCTTGCTGGCCGCGCTTCACTGAATTTCGTCAAGCTGGCCCTGTCAAATCCTTAACCCGACCGGACCCTGACAATTCGATAAAAAAAACCAGCTGGCGCAGCCCACCTCTTCCAATACTACGGCGCACGGGGCCCGCGCGGTGGGTGGGTGGGTGTGTGAGCTTGAACCATGTGTCCGGAGATCGGGTGGTCCAGGGAGTTTTGGTTACCCAGGTGCAATTCGTTAACCAAGTCTGGCTCGGAAGTCCGGAT
>NC_092381.1:116083333-116095833 GCF_030028105.1 Mobula birostris | reverse complement strand
TTCATTCTGACTTCCGAGTCGGGACTTAGATTACTTTCGACTCTTCAGCCAAGGTCTCGGATCGACGGCGGGACCTGCGGTTGTCCCTCCGAAAATGCCGCCGCTCGGCCGGCACGGCCCGCCGAATACGTCCCCTTACTGGCTCCCGCCTCGGGACTTTGTCAGAAATTCATTCGGGCAAGGTTTCCATTCGGCGGCCGGAGCACCGGTAGTCATACGGAAAATGCCGCCCCTCGGCCGGCATGGGCCTGCGAATAGGTCCCGCTGACAGACTTCCGCAATTGGGTATTTGTCCGAAAATCCATACCGGCAATCTTCGGAATCGTGCGGAAAAGCTGCCGCGTGGCCCGGGTTAACCAATTGGGGAGGCCGGTGCCATCTACCGAATACTTCAACAACTCGTGAAAACGGCCTCCCTATATATCTGCAGGAACCCCGCCAATGCCCCCGTACAGAAATTGCATGTGTCAAAGGGGCGGCCGAATCTGACCCCGGCGGCCGAGCCTCTGGAACTCCGGGTCGGCCTCGGCCGGCAAATCCGACCCCCATCCAGACTTCCGGAGCGGACTTGGTTAACGAATTGCCACCGGGCAAATGGTTAACCGACAGATCTTGGAGGCTCGTTACCCAAGCCATCCCCCGCCGGTGCGAAAAGTTAACAATCAGCGGGCGGGCAATTCGTGAACCGAACGGGACCGGGCAATTCGTTAACCATTCGGAACCGGGCAATTCGTTAACCAACCTTGTCCTGGCAATGAGTGCACCAACCCGGCCGGACAATTCGTTAACCAAGCTGGCTCTGGCAATTCGTTAACCAACCTGGCCGGGACAATTCGTTAACCACCCGGCCGGACAATTCGTTAACCAAGCTGGCTCTGGCAATTCGTTAACCTACCCGGCCATGGCAATTCGTTAACCAACCTGACCCTGACAATTCGTTAACCAACCCTGTCCTGGCAATGAGTGCACCAACCCGGCCGGACAATTCGGTAACCAACCAGACCCTGGCAATTCGTGAACCAACCAGGACGGGCAATTCGTCAACCAACCCTGTCCTGGCAATGAGTGCACCAACCCGGCCGGACAATTCGGTAACCAACCAGACCCTGGCAATTCGTTAACCAACCAGGACGGGCAATTCGTCAACCAACCCTGTCCTGGCAATGAGTGCACCAACCCGGCCGGACAATTCGGTAACCAACCAGACCCTGGCAATTCGTTAACTAACCTGACCCGGACAATTCGTTAACCAACCAGGACGGGCAATTCGTTAACCAACCAGGCCCGGACAATACTTTAACCACCCTGGTTTTCCAATTCGTGAACCAACTGGGAACGGACAATTCGGTAACCAACCCTGTCCTGGCAATGAGTGCACCAGCCCGGCCGGACAATTCGTTAACCACCCTGTCCTTGCCAATTCGTGAACCAACTGGGAACGGACAATTCGTTAACCAACGCGGCCGGACAATTCGTTAACCAAGCTGGCTCTGGCAATTCGTTAACCTACACGGCCATGGCAATTCGTTAACCAACCTGACCCTGACAATTCGTTAACCAGCCAGGACGGGCAATTCGTTAACCAACCTGGCCCGGACAATTCCTTAACCACCCTGGCCTTGCCAATTCGTGAACCAACTGGGAACGGACAATTCATTAAACAACCCTGTCCTGGCAATGAGTGCACCAACCCAGCCGGACAATTCGTTAACCAAGCTGGCTCTGGCAATTCGTTAACCTACTCGGACATGCCAATTCGTTAACCAGTCTGACCCGGACAATTCGTTAACCAACCCGGCCCGGCCCGGGCAATTGGTTAACCAACCGAGACTGGCCAATTCGTTATCCACCCCGGCCTGGCCAATTGGGTAACCAACCGGGCCTGGACAATTGATTAACCAGCCTGGCCCGGCCATAACGTTAACCAAGCGACTCCCGCCGATTACCCGCGCTGCAATGAATTTCGTTAAGTTGGGTCTGGCAAGCCGCTAACCCGGCCGGCCGGGCCTGACAACGCTCTCGAAACCCGGAACAGGCAGTTTCGTGAACCAACCGCGCACGCTCCTGACAATGGGCTAACCAACCCTGCACGGTCAAGTCGTTAACCAAGCCGAACCCTTGACAATTCGCTAACCAACCCTGCTCGGGCAAATCGTTAACCAAGCCCAACCCCGACAATTCGTTAACCAACCCTGCACGGTCAAGTCGTTAACCAAGCCCAAACCCGACAATTCCTTAACCAACCCAACCATGGCAATTCGCTAACCAACCCGGCTCGGGCAAATGCTTAACCAAGCCCAACCCTGACAATTCGTTAACCAACACTCCCGCCGTTTACCCGCGCCGCACTGAATTTCGTCAAGTTGGGTCTGGCAACCCGCTAACCCGGCCGGCCGGGCCTGACAACGCTCTAGAAACCCGGAACAGGCAGTTTCGTGAACCAACCGCGCACGCTCCTGACAATGCGTTCACCCACCCTGCTCGGGCAAATCGTTAACCAAGCCCAACCCTGACAATGCGTTAATCAACCCGGCCATGGCAATTCATTAACCAACCCGGCTCGGGCAAATGGTTAACCAAGCCGGCCGGGCAAATCGTTAACCGGCCCGGCAGTCCCGACAATTCGACAATCAACCAGCTGAGGACAAACCCTTCGCCCTCAATAACAACTAGTTCTTGCCCCGCCGTCAAAATGTCCCGGCCGATGTTCATCAGAAACTCCTTCCTGGCCCATGGGCCCCCCTCCTTACCTTAAGAGAGTCATAGTTACTCCCGCCGTTTACCCGCGCCGCACTGAATTTCGTCAAGTTGGGTCTGGCAACCCGCTAACCCGGCCGGCCGGGCCTGACAACGCTCTAGAAACCCGGAACAGGCAGTTTCGTGAACCAACCGCGCACGCTCCTGACAATGCGTTAGCCAACCCTGCTCGGGCAAATCGTTAATCAAGCCCAACCCTGAAACTGCGTTAACCAACCCGGCCATGGCAATTCACTAACCAACCCGGCTCGGGCAAATGGTTAACCAAGCCGGCCGGGCAAATCGTTAACCGGCCCGGCAGTCCCGACAATTCGGCAATCAACCAGCTGAGGACAAACCCTTCGCCCTCAAAAACAACGACGTCTTGCCCCGCCGTCAAAATGTCCCGGCCGATGTTCATCAGAAACTCCTTGCTGGCCCATGGGCCCCCCTCCTTACCTTAAGAGAGTCATAGTTACTCCCGCCGTTTACCCGCGCCGCACTGAATTTCGTCAAGTTGGGTCTGGCAAGCCGCTAACCCGGCCGGCCGGGCCTGACAATGCTCTAGAAACCCGGAACAGGCAGTTTCGTGAACCAACCGCGCACGCTCCTGACAATGCGTTCACCCACCCTGCTCGGGCAAATCGTTAACCAAGCCCAACCCTGAAACTGCGTTAACCAACCCGGCCATGGCAATTCATTAACCAACCCGGCTCGGACAAATGGTTAACCAAGCCCAACCCTGACAATTCGGTAACCAACCCGGCTCGGGCAAATGGTTAACCAAGCCGGCCGGGCAAATCGCTAACCGGCCCGGCAGTCCCGACAATTCGACAATCAACCCGCTGAGGACAAACCCTTCGCCCTCAATAACAACTAGTTCTTGCCCCGCCGTCAAAATGTCCCGGCCGAGGTTCATCAGAAACTCCTTGCTGGCCCATGGGCCCCCCTCCTTACCTTAAGAGAGTCATAGTTACTCCCGCCGTTTACCCGCGCCGCACTGAATTTCGTCAAGTTGGGTCTGGCAAGCCGCTAACCCGGCCGGCCGGGCTTGACAACGCTCTAGAAACCCGGAACAGGCAGTTTCGTGAACCAACTGCGCACGCTCCTGACAATGTGTTCACCCACCCTGCTCGGGCAAATCGTTAACCAAGCCCAAACCCGACAATTCGTTAACCAACCCAACCATGACAATTCGCTAACCAACCCGGCCCGGGCAAATGGTTAACCAAGCCCAAACCTGACAATTCGTTAACCAACCCGGCCCGGGCAAATGGTTAACCAAGCCGGCCGGGCAAATCGGTAACCGGCCCGGCAGCCCCGACTATTCGACAATCAACCAGCTGAGGACAAACCCTTCACCCTCAATAACAACTACGTCTTGCCCCGCCGTCAAAATGTCCCGGCCGATGTTCATCAGAAACTCCTTGCTGGCCCATGGGCCCCCCTCCTTACCTTAAGAGAGTCATAGTTACTCCCGCCGTTTACCCGCGCCGCACTGAATTTCGTCAAGTTGGGTCTGGCAAGCCGCTAACCCGGCCGGCCGGGCCTGACAACGCTCTAGAAACCCGGAACAGGCAGTTTCGTGAACCAACCGCGCACGCTCCTGACAATGCGTTAGCCAACCCTGCTCGGGCAAATCGTTAATCAAGCCCAACCCTGAAACTGCGTTAACCAACCCGGCCATGGCAATTCATTAACCAACCCGGCTCGGGCAAATGGGTAACCAAGCCCAACCCTGACAATTCGGTAACCAACCCGGCTCGGGCAAATGGTTAACCAAGCCGGCCGGGCAAATCGGTAACCGGCCCGGCAGTCCCGACAATTCGACAATCAACCAGCTGAGGACAAACCCTTCGCCCTCAATAACAACTAGTTCTTGCCCCGCCGTCAAAATGTCCCGGCCGAGGTTCATCAGAAACTCCTTGCTGGCCCATGGGCCCCCCTCCTTACCTTAAGAGAGTCATAGTTACTCCCGCCGTTTACCCGCGCCGCACTGAATTTCGTCAAGTTGGGTCTGGCAACCCGCTACCCCGGCCGGCCGGGCCTGACAACGCTCTAGAAACCCGGAACAGGCAGTTTCGTGAACCAACCGCGCACGCTCCTGACAATGCGTTAGCCAACCCTGCTCGGGCAAATCGTTAATCAAGCCCAACCCTGAAACTGCGTTAACCAACCCGGCCATGGCAATTCATTAACCAACCCGGCTCGGGCAAATGGTTAACCAAGCCGGCCGGGCAAATCGGTAACCGGCCCGGCAGCCCCGACTATTCGACAATCAACCAGCTGAGGACAAACCCTTCACCCTCAATAACAACGACGTCTTGCCCCGCCGTCAAAATGTCCCGGCCGATGTTCATCAGAAACTCCTTCCTGGCCCATGGGCCCCCCTCCTTACCTTAAGAGAGTCATAGTCACTCCCGCCGTTTACCCGCGCCGCACTGAATTTCGTCAAGTTGGGTCTGGCAAGCCGCTAACCCGGCCGGCCGGGCCTGACAACGCTCTAGAAACCCGGAACAGGCAGTTTCGTGAACCAACCGCGCACGCTCCTGACAATGCGTTAGCCAACCCTGCTCGGGCAAATCGTTAATCAAGCCCAACCCTGAACTGCGTTAACCAACCCGGCCATGGCAATTCGCTAACCAACCCGGCCCGGGCAAATGGTTAACCAAGCCGGCCGGGCAAATCGGTAACCGGCCCGGCAGTCCCGACAATTCGACAATCAACCAGCTGAGGACAAACCCTTCGCCCTCAATAACAACTAGTTCTTGCCCCGCCGTCAAAATGTCCCGGCCGATGTTCACCAGAAACTCCTTGCTGGCCCATGGGCCCCCCTCCTTAACCTTAAGAGAGTCATAGTTACTCCCGCCGTTTACCCGCGCCGCACTGAATTTCGTCAAGTTGGGTCTGGCAACCCGCTAACCCGGCCGGCCGGGCCTGACAACGCTCTAGAAACCCGGAACAGGCAGTTTCGTGAACCAACCGCGCACGCTCCTGACAATGCGTTAGCCAACCCTGCTCGGGCAAATCGTTAATCAAGCCCAACCCTGAAACTGCGTTAACCAACCCGGCCATGGCAATTCATTAACCAACCCGGCTCGGGCAAATGGTTAACCAAGCCGGCCGGGCAAATCGGTAACCGGCCCGGCAGCCCCGACTATTCGACAATCAACCAGCTGAGGACAAACCCTTCACCCTCAATAACAACTAGTTCTTGCCCCGCCGTCAAAATGTCCCGGCCGATGTTCATCAGAAACTCCTTGCTGGCCCATGGGCCCCCCTCCTTAACCAACCCGGCCATGGCAATTCATTAACCAACCCGGCCCGGGCAAATGGTTAACCAAGCCCAACCCTGACAATTCGTTAACCAACCCGGCCCGGGCAAATGGTTAACCAAGCCGGCCGGGCAAATCGGTAACCGGCCCGGCAGCCCCGACTATTCGACAATCAACCAGCTGAGGACAAACCCTTCACCCTCAATAACAACGACGTCTTGCCCCGCCGTCAAAATGTCCCGGCCGATGTTCATCAGAAACTCCTTCCTGGCCCATGGGCCCCCCTCCTTATATAACCTTAAGAGAGTCATAGTTACTCCCGCCGTTTACCCGCGCCGCACTGAATTTCGTCAAGTTGGGTCTGGCAAGCCGCTAACCCGGCCGGCCGGGCCTGACAACGCTCTAGAAACCCGGAACAGGCAGTTTCGTGAACCAACCGCGCACGCTCCTGACAATGCGTTCACCCACCCTGCTCGGGCAAATCGTTAACCAAGCCCAAACCCGACAATTCGATAACCAACCCAACCATGGCAATTCGCTAACCAACCCGGCCCGGGCAAATGGTTAACCAAGCCCAACCCAGACAATTCGGTAACCAACCCGGCTCGGGCAAATGGTTAACCAAGCCGGCCGGGCAAATCGCTAACCGGCCCGGCAGTCCCGACAATTCGACAATCAACCCGCTGAGGACAAACCCTTCGCCCTCAATAACAACTAGTTCTTGCCCCGCCGTCAAAATGTCCCGGCCGAGGTTCATCAGAAACTCCTTGCTGGCCCATGGGCCCCCCTCCTTACCTTAAGAGAGTCATAGTTACTCCCGCCGTTTACCCGCGCCGCACTGAATTTCGTCAAGTTGGGTCTGGCAAGCCGCTAACCCGGCCGGCCGGGCCTGACAACGCTCTAGAAACCCGGAACAGGCAGTTTCGTGAACCAACTGCGCACGCTCCTGACAATGTGTTCACCCACCCTGCTCGGGCAAATCGTTAACCAAGCCCAAACCCGACAATTCGTTAACCAACCCAACCATGACAATTCGCTAACCAACCCGGCCCGGGCAAATGGTTAACCAAGCCCAAACCTGACAATTCGTTAACCAACCCGGCCCGGGCAAATGGTTAACCAAGCCGGCCGGGCAAATCGGTAACCGGCCCGGCAGCCCCGACTATTCGACAATCAACCAGCTGAGGACAAACCCTTCGCCCTCAATAACAACTAGTTCTTGCCCCGCCGTCAAAATGTCCCGGCCGAGGTTCATCAGAAACTCCTTGCTGGCCCATGGGCCCCCCTCCTTACCTTAAGAGAGTCATAGTTACTCCCGCCGTTTACCCGCGCCGCACTGAATTTCGTCAAGTTGGGTCTGGCAACCCGCTACCCCGGCCGGCCGGGCCTGACAACGCTCTAGAAACCCGGAACAGGCAGTTTCGTGAACCAACCGCGCACGCTCCTGACAATGCGTTAGCCAACCCTGCTCGGGCAAATCGTTAATCAAGCCCAACCCTGAAACTGCGTTAACCAACCCGGCCATGGCAATTCATTAACCAACCCGGCTCGGGCAAATGGTTAACCAAGCCGGCCGGGCAAATCGGTAACCGGCCCGGCAGCCCCGACTATTCGACAATCAACCAGCTGAGGACAAACCCTTCACCCTCAATAACAACGACGTCTTGCCCCGCCGTCAAAATGTCCCGGCCGATGTTCATCAGAAACTCCTTCCTGGCCCATGGGCCCCCCTCCTTACCTTAAGAGAGTCATAGTCACTCCCGCCGTTTACCCGCGCCGCACTGAATTTCGTCAAGTTGGGTCTGGCAAGCCGCTAACCCGGCCGGCCGGGCCTGACAACGCTCTAGAAACCCGGAACAGGCAGTTTCGTGAACCAACCGCGCACGCTCCTGACAATGCGTTAGCCAACCCTGCTCGGGCAAATCGTTAATCAAGCCCAACCCTGAACTGCGTTAACCAACCCGGCCATGGCAATTCGCTAACCAACCCGGCCCGGGCAAATGGTTAACCAAGCCCAACCCTGACAATTCGTTAACCAACCCGGCCCGGGCAAATGGTTAACCAAGCCGGCCGGGCAAATCGGTAACCGGCCCGGCAGCCCCGACTTTTCGACAATCAACCAGCTGAGGACAAACCCTTCACCCTCAATAACAACTACGTCTTGCCCCGCCGTCAAAATGTCCCGGCCGATGTTCATCAGAAACTCCTTGCTGGCCCATGGGCCCCCCTCCTTACCCTTAAGAGAGTCATAGTTACTCCCGCCGTTCACCCGCGCCGCACTGAATTTCGTCAAGTTGGGTCTGGCAAGCCGCTAACCCGGCCGGCCGGGCCTGACAACGCTCTAGAAACCCGGAACAGGCAGTTTCGTGAACCAACCGCGCACGCTCCTGACAAGGCGTTAACCAACCCTGCACGGTCAAGTCGTTAACCAAGCCCAAACCCGACAATTCGTTAACCAACCCAACCATGGCAATTCGCTAACCAACCCGGCCCGGGCAAATGGTTAACCAAGCCCAACCCTGACAATTCGTTAACCAACCCGGCCCGGGCAAATGGTTAACCAAGCCGGCCGGGCAAATCGGTAACCGGCCCGGCAGCCCCGACTATTCGACAATCAACCAGCTGAGGACAAACCCTTCACCCTCAATAACAACGACGTCTTGCCCCGCCGTCAAAATGTCCCGGCCGATGTTCATCAGAAACTCCTTCCTGGCCCATGGGCCCCCCTCCTTATATAACCTTAAGAGAGTCATAGTTACTCCCGCCGTTTACCCGCGCCGCACTGAATTTCGTCAAGTTGGGTCTGGCAAGCCGCTAACCCGGCCGGCCGGGCCTGACAACGCTCTAGAAACCCGGAACAGGCAGTTTCGTGAACCAACCGCGCACGCTCCTGACAATGCGTTCACCCACCCTGCTCGGGCAAATCGTTAACCAAGCCCAAACCCGACAATTCGATAACCAACCCAACCATGGCAATTCGCTAACCAACCCGGCCCGGGCAAATGGTTAACCAAGCCCAACCCAGACAATTCGGTAACCAACCCGGCTCGGGCAAATGGTTAACCAAGCCGGCCGGGCAAATCGCTAACCGGCCCGGCAGTCCCGACAATTCGACAATCAACCCGCTGAGGACAAACCCTTCGCCCTCAATAACAACTAGTTCTTGCCCCGCCGTCAAAATGTCCCGGCCGAGGTTCATCAGAAACTCCTTGCTGGCCCATGGGCCCCCCTCCTTACCTTAAGAGAGTCATAGTTACTCCCGCCGTTTACCCGCGCCGCACTGAATTTCGTCAAGTTGGGTCTGGCAAGCCGCTAACCCGGCCGGCCGGGCCTGACAACGCTCTAGAAACCCGGAACAGGCAGTTTCGTGAACCAACTGCGCACGCTCCTGACAATGTGTTCACCCACACTGCTCGGGCAAATCGTTAACCAAGCCCAAACCCGACAATTCGTTAACCAACCCAACCATGACAATTCGCTAACCAACCCGGCCCGGGCAAATGGTTAACCAAGCCCAAACCTGACAATTCGTTAACCAACCCGGCCCGGGCAAATGGTTAACCAAGCCGGCCGGGCAAATCGGTAACCGGCCCGGCAGCCCCGACTATTCGACAATCAACCAGCTGAGGACAAACCCTTCGCCCTCAATAACAACTAGTTCTTGCCCCGCCGTCAAAATGTCCCGGCCGAGGTTCATCAGAAACTCCTTGCTGGCCCATGGGCCCCCCTCCTTACCTTAAGAGAGTCATAGTTACTCCCGCCGTTTACCCGCGCCGCACTGAATTTCGTCAAGTTGGGTCTGGCAACCCGCTACCCCGGCCGGCCGGGCCTGACAACGCTCTAGAAACCCGGAACAGGCAGTTTCGTGAACCAACCGCGCACGCTCCTGACAATGCGTTAGCCAACCCTGCTCGGGCAAATCGTTAATCAAGCCCAACCCTGAAACTGCGTTAACCAACCCGGCCATGGCAATTCATTAACCAACCCGGCTCGGGCAAATGGTTAACCAAGCCGGCCGGGCAAATCGGTAACCGGCCCGGCAGCCCCGACTATTCGACAATCAACCAGCTGAGGACAAACCCTTCACCCTCAATAACAACGACGTCTTGCCCCGCCGTCAAAATGTCCCGGCCGATGTTCATCAGAAACTCCTTCCTGGCCCATGGGCCCCCCTCCTTACCTTAAGAGAGTCATAGTCACTCCCGCCGTTTACCCGCGCCGCACTGAATTTCGTCAAGTTGGGTCTGGCAAGCCGCTAACCCGGCCGGCCGGGCCTGACAACGCTCTAGAAACCCGGAACAGGCAGTTTCGTGAACCAACCGCGCACGCTCCTGACAATGCGTTAGCCAACCCTGCTCGGGCAAATCGTTAATCAAGCCCAACCCTGAACTGCGTTAACCAACCCGGCCATGGCAATTCGCTAACCAACCCGGCCCGGGCAAATGGTTAACCAAGCCCAACCCTGACAATTCGTTAACCAACCCGGCCCGGGCAAATGGTTAACCAAGCCGGCCGGGCAAATCGGTAACCGGCCCGGCAGCCCCGACTTTTCGACAATCAACCAGCTGAGGACAAACCCTTCACCCTCAATAACAACTACGTCTTGCCCCGCCGTCAAAATGTCCCGGCCGATGTTCATCAGAAACTCCTTGCTGGCCCATGGGCCCCCCTCCTTACCCTTAAGAGAGTCATAGTTACTCCCGCCGTTCACCCGCGCCGCACTGAATTTCGTCAAGTTGGGTCTGGCAAGCCGCTAACCCGGCCGGCCGGGCCTGACAACGCTCTAGAAACCCGGAACAGGCAGTTTCGTGAACCAACCGCGCACGCTCCTGACAAGGCGTTAACCAACCCTGCACGGTCAAGTCGTTAACCAAGCCCAAACCCGACAATTCGTTAACCAACCCAACCATGGCAATTCGCTAACCAACCCGGCCCGGGCAAATGGTTAACCAAGCCCAACCCTGACAATTCGTTAACCAACCCGGCCCGGGCAAATGGTTAACCAAGCCGGCCGGGCAAATCGGTAACCGGCCCGGCAGCCCCGACTATTCGACAATCAACCAGCTGAGGACAAACCCTTCACCCTCAATAACAACGACGTCTTGCCCCGCCGTCAAAATGTCCCGGCCGATGTTCATCAGAAACTCCTTCCTGGCCCATGGGCCCCCCTCCTTATATAACCTTAAGAGAGTCATAGTTACTCCCGCCGTTTACCCGCGCCGCACTGAATTTCGTCAAGTTGGGTCTGGCAAGCCGCTAACCCGGCCGGCCGGGCCTGACAACGCTCTAGAAACCCGGAACAGGCAGTTTCGTGAACCAACCGCGCACGCTCCTGACAATGCGTTCACCCACCCTGCTCGGGCAAATCGTTAACCAAGCCCAAACCCGACAATTCGATAACCAACCCAACCATGGCAATTCGCTAACCAACCCGGCCCGGGCAAATGGTTAACCAAGCCCAACCCAGACAATTCGGTAACCAACCCGGCTCGGGCAAATGGTTAACCAAGCCGGCCGGGCAAATCGCTAACCGGCCCGGCAGTCCCGACAATTCGACAATCAACCCGCTGAGGACAAACCCTTCGCCCTCAATAACAACTAGTTCTTGCCCCGCCGTCAAAATGTCCCGGCCGAGGTTCATCAGAAACTCCTTGCTGGCCCATGGGCCCCCCTCCTTACCTTAAGAGAGTCATAGTTACTCCCGCCGTTTACCCGCGCCGCACTGAATTTCGTCAAGTTGGGTCTGGCAAGCCGCTAACCCGGCCGGCCGGGCCTGACAACGCTCTAGAAACCCGGAACAGGCAGTTTCGTGAACCAACTGCGCACGCTCCTGACAATGTGTTCACCCACCCTGCTCGGGCAAATCGTTAACCAAGCCCAAACCCGACAATTCGTTAACCAACCCAACCATGACAATTCGCTAACCAACCCGGCCCGGGCAAATGGTTAACCAAGCCCAAACCTGACAATTCGTTAACCAACCCGGCCCGGGCAAATGGTTAACCAAGCCGGCCGGGCAAATCGGTAACCGGCCCGGCAGCCCCGACTATTCGACAATCAACCAGCTGAGGACAAACCCTTCGCCCTCAATAACAACTAGTTCTTGCCCCGCCGTCAAAATGTCCCGGCCGAGGTTCATCAGAAACTCCTTGCTGGCCCATGGGCCCCCCTCCTTACCTTAAGAGAGTCATAGTTACTCCCGCCGTTTACCCGCGCCGCACTGAATTTCGTCAAGTTGGGTCTGGCAACCCGCTACCCCGGCCGGCCGGGCCTGACAACGCTCTAGAAACCCGGAACAGGCAGTTTCGTGAACCAACCGCGCACGCTCCTGACAATGCGTTAGCCAACCCTGCTCGGGCAAATCGTTAATCAAGCCCAACCCTGAAACTGCGTTAACCAACCCGGCCATGGCAATTCATTAACCAACCCGGCTCGGGCAAATGGTTAACCAAGCCGGCCGGGCAAATCGGTAACCGGCCCGGCAGCCCC
>NC_092381.1:116060833-116070833 GCF_030028105.1 Mobula birostris | reverse complement strand
GGCGCGAAAGAGTGCTGCTGCGGCCGGCGCGCCCGTCCCTTGCTCTCTCGGGCCATGTCTGTCGTCGCAGTGCCGCGCCATCCCCTATCGAGCCGCGTCGCTGGGTGAGGTCCGCACCCGCACCCTTCCGCCGAGCTGGCTCTCAGGACGGTCGACGGTCGCCGCTCGCCTCCGTCGGCCCAGGGCCTAACGCCGCGCCGGTGAACGCCTCGCCATCCCACCCCGTCGATCGCGCCGGTGAGGTCCGCACCTTCACCGCCTAGGTATATGCGCGTGGGTGTAGCTGCCTTCTCGGGATGGTCGACGGTCGTTCGACCGGCCCCCGTCATCTATGCGCACAGCAGTCCCGTCCGCCGGCGGGAGACTCCGTCAATCGATCGTGGTGCAAACGTGCGAATGCCCAACGTCAATTCCGCCCAAAGCATGAAGCCCTCGGTCGGCAATCGGGCCGCCCCGCGGCAGACCCACCTGCCCACCTCCGGAGATGGTAACGAGCCGAGCACGGAAGTTCGGCGCACGTGTCGAGACCGTCGCTTCCACTCGGCCTCTCCCAAAGGTAGGACCGACCAAGCCGGATCGATCGGGGAACAGAGGTCTAACGCAGACGACACTCGCGAGGGCACCAGCGGCAGGCTTGTCCCTTCTCCGTCTTGGTACACACAATGCCTCTTTGCTTTTCGGATCGATATAAAGCTTTTGCCACCGTCGGTCTGCCGGCCGCCGCCCGCGGTCCGCGCTCAGACTCTGTCTGTCCGCAGCCCCCGCTGCGTTCTTGGACTTTGTCATTTTTTTCGGAAATAGCGAAAAAAAGCTTTTATCATTGTAAGTCGGAGCTCGCCCGGCCTCCCGCTTACTGAGTCACAATTGAGTAAGGCTCACTTAGAACTCTGCACTGTGTCAACCGTACCACTAGTCACCCTGCTAAGTGTGTCTGGAAAACGTGTTCCCGTAAATCTCCGGGAACCCCGCCAATCCCCCCGTACAGAAATTGCATGTGTCAAGTCGGCGGGATGCCTCCCGGAAGTCCTGCCGGGAAGGTCGCACTCTGGCCCCGCCAGGCGGGGCAAATCCGACCCCCATAGTGACTTCCGGGCCTAACTCGTTAACCAGAGCCGCGACAGACCGTGCAACAATGACATGTGTCAAACCGGCGGCACGACGCCCGGAGCTCATGCCGGTCGCGGGGCACCTCGGGCCCGCCCGACGGGGCAGATCCGACCTTCACAGGCTTCCGACGGCAATTGGTTAACCGGCGTGGCGCCGAGGGCACGCGGCTGGCTCGGCGGGCGGCCCTCCGGTAGTGCCGCCGTCGATCGGCCGCCTCGGTCGGCAGGAGGGCCCCGAAGTCGCCTTCATTCTGACTTCCGAGTCGGGACTTAGATTACTTTCGACTCTTCAGCCAAGGTCTCGGATCGACGGCGGGACCTGCGGTTGTCCCTCCGAAAATGCCGCCGCTCGGCCGGCACGGCCCGCCGAATACGTCCCCTTACTGGCTCCCGCCTCGGGACTTTGTCAGAAATTCATTCGGGCAAGGTTTCCATTCGGCGGCCGGAGCACCGGTAGTCATACGGAAAATGCCGCCCCTCGGCCGGCATGGGCCTGCGAATAGGTCCCGCTGACAGACTTCCGCAATTGGGTATTTGTCCGAAAATCCATACCGGCAATCTTCGGAATCGTGCGGAAAAGCTGCCGCGTGGCCCGGGTTAACCAATTGGGGAGGCCGGTGCCATCTACCGAATACTTCAACAACTCGTGAAAACGGCCTCCCTATATATCTGCAGGAACCCCGCCAATGCCCCCGTACAGAAATTGCATGTGTCAAAGGGGCGGCCGAATCTGACCCCGGCGGCCGAGCCTCTGGAACTCCGGGTCGGCCTCGGCCGGCAAATCCGACCCCCATCCAGACTTCCGGAGCGGACTTGGTTAACGAATTGCCACCGGGCAAATGGTTAACCGACAGATCTTGGAGGCTCGTTACCCAAGCCATCCCCCGCCGGTGCGAAAAGTTAACAATCAGCGGGCGGGCAATTCGTGAACCGAACGGGACCGGGCAATTCGTTAACCATTCGGAACCGGGCAATTCGTTAACCAACCTTGTCCTGGCAATGAGTGCACCAACCCGGCCGGACAATTCGTTAACCAAGCTGGCTCTGGCAATTCGTTAACCAACCTGGCCGGGACAATTCGTTAACCACCCGGCCGGACAATTCGTTAACCAAGCTGGCTCTGGCAATTCGTTAACCTACCCGGCCATGGCAATTCGTTAACCAACCTGACCCTGACAATTCGTTAACCAACCCTGTCCTGGCAATGAGTGCACCAACCCGGCCGGACAATTCGGTAACCAACCAGACCCTGGCAATTCGTGAACCAACCAGGACGGGCAATTCGTCAACCAACCCTGTCCTGGCAATGAGTGCACCAACCCGGCCGGACAATTCGGTAACCAACCAGACCCTGGCAATTCGTTAACCAACCAGGACGGGCAATTCGTCAACCAACCCTGTCCTGGCAATGAGTGCACCAACCCGGCCGGACAATTCGGTAACCAACCAGACCCTGGCAATTCGTTAACTAACCTGACCCGGACAATTCGTTAACCAACCAGGACGGGCAATTCGTTAACCAACCAGGCCCGGACAATACTTTAACCACCCTGGTTTTCCAATTCGTGAACCAACTGGGAACGGACAATTCGGTAACCAACCCTGTCCTGGCAATGAGTGCACCAGCCCGGCCGGACAATTCGTTAACCACCCTGTCCTTGCCAATTCGTGAACCAACTGGGAACGGACAATTCGTTAACCAACGCGGCCGGACAATTCGTTAACCAAGCTGGCTCTGGCAATTCGTTAACCTACACGGCCATGGCAATTCGTTAACCAACCTGACCCTGACAATTCGTTAACCAGCCAGGACGGGCAATTCGTTAACCAACCTGGCCCGGACAATTCCTTAACCACCCTGGCCTTGCCAATTCGTGAACCAACTGGGAACGGACAATTCATTAAACAACCCTGTCCTGGCAATGAGTGCACCAACCCAGCCGGACAATTCGTTAACCAAGCTGGCTCTGGCAATTCGTTAACCTACTCGGACATGCCAATTCGTTAACCAGTCTGACCCGGACAATTCGTTAACCAACCCGGCCCGGCCCGGGCAATTGGTTAACCAACCGAGACTGGCCAATTCGTTATCCACCCCGGCCTGGCCAATTGGGTAACCAACCGGGCCTGGACAATTGATTAACCAGCCTGGCCCGGCCATAACGTTAACCAAGCGACTCCCGCCGATTACCCGCGCTGCAATGAATTTCGTTAAGTTGGGTCTGGCAAGCCGCTAACCCGGCCGGCCGGGCCTGACAACGCTCTCGAAACCCGGAACAGGCAGTTTCGTGAACCAACCGCGCACGCTCCTGACAATGGGCTAACCAACCCTGCACGGTCAAGTCGTTAACCAAGCCGAACCCTTGACAATTCGCTAACCAACCCTGCTCGGGCAAATCGTTAACCAAGCCCAACCCCGACAATTCGTTAACCAACCCTGCACGGTCAAGTCGTTAACCAAGCCCAAACCCGACAATTCCTTAACCAACCCAACCATGGCAATTCGCTAACCAACCCGGCTCGGGCAAATGCTTAACCAAGCCCAACCCTGACAATTCGTTAACCAACACTCCCGCCGTTTACCCGCGCCGCACTGAATTTCGTCAAGTTGGGTCTGGCAACCCGCTAACCCGGCCGGCCGGGCCTGACAACGCTCTAGAAACCCGGAACAGGCAGTTTCGTGAACCAACCGCGCACGCTCCTGACAATGCGTTCACCCACCCTGCTCGGGCAAATCGTTAACCAAGCCCAACCCTGACAATGCGTTAATCAACCCGGCCATGGCAATTCATTAACCAACCCGGCTCGGGCAAATGGTTAACCAAGCCGGCCGGGCAAATCGTTAACCGGCCCGGCAGTCCCGACAATTCGACAATCAACCAGCTGAGGACAAACCCTTCGCCCTCAATAACAACTAGTTCTTGCCCCGCCGTCAAAATGTCCCGGCCGATGTTCATCAGAAACTCCTTCCTGGCCCATGGGCCCCCCTCCTTACCTTAAGAGAGTCATAGTTACTCCCGCCGTTTACCCGCGCCGCACTGAATTTCGTCAAGTTGGGTCTGGCAACCCGCTAACCCGGCCGGCCGGGCCTGACAACGCTCTAGAAACCCGGAACAGGCAGTTTCGTGAACCAACCGCGCACGCTCCTGACAATGCGTTAGCCAACCCTGCTCGGGCAAATCGTTAATCAAGCCCAACCCTGAAACTGCGTTAACCAACCCGGCCATGGCAATTCACTAACCAACCCGGCTCGGGCAAATGGTTAACCAAGCCGGCCGGGCAAATCGTTAACCGGCCCGGCAGTCCCGACAATTCGGCAATCAACCAGCTGAGGACAAACCCTTCGCCCTCAAAAACAACGACGTCTTGCCCCGCCGTCAAAATGTCCCGGCCGATGTTCATCAGAAACTCCTTGCTGGCCCATGGGCCCCCCTCCTTACCTTAAGAGAGTCATAGTTACTCCCGCCGTTTACCCGCGCCGCACTGAATTTCGTCAAGTTGGGTCTGGCAAGCCGCTAACCCGGCCGGCCGGGCCTGACAATGCTCTAGAAACCCGGAACAGGCAGTTTCGTGAACCAACCGCGCACGCTCCTGACAATGCGTTCACCCACCCTGCTCGGGCAAATCGTTAACCAAGCCCAACCCTGAAACTGCGTTAACCAACCCGGCCATGGCAATTCATTAACCAACCCGGCTCGGACAAATGGTTAACCAAGCCCAACCCTGACAATTCGGTAACCAACCCGGCTCGGGCAAATGGTTAACCAAGCCGGCCGGGCAAATCGCTAACCGGCCCGGCAGTCCCGACAATTCGACAATCAACCCGCTGAGGACAAACCCTTCGCCCTCAATAACAACTAGTTCTTGCCCCGCCGTCAAAATGTCCCGGCCGAGGTTCATCAGAAACTCCTTGCTGGCCCATGGGCCCCCCTCCTTACCTTAAGAGAGTCATAGTTACTCCCGCCGTTTACCCGCGCCGCACTGAATTTCGTCAAGTTGGGTCTGGCAAGCCGCTAACCCGGCCGGCCGGGCTTGACAACGCTCTAGAAACCCGGAACAGGCAGTTTCGTGAACCAACTGCGCACGCTCCTGACAATGTGTTCACCCACCCTGCTCGGGCAAATCGTTAACCAAGCCCAAACCCGACAATTCGTTAACCAACCCAACCATGACAATTCGCTAACCAACCCGGCCCGGGCAAATGGTTAACCAAGCCCAAACCTGACAATTCGTTAACCAACCCGGCCCGGGCAAATGGTTAACCAAGCCGGCCGGGCAAATCGGTAACCGGCCCGGCAGCCCCGACTATTCGACAATCAACCAGCTGAGGACAAACCCTTCACCCTCAATAACAACTACGTCTTGCCCCGCCGTCAAAATGTCCCGGCCGATGTTCATCAGAAACTCCTTGCTGGCCCATGGGCCCCCCTCCTTACCTTAAGAGAGTCATAGTTACTCCCGCCGTTTACCCGCGCCGCACTGAATTTCGTCAAGTTGGGTCTGGCAAGCCGCTAACCCGGCCGGCCGGGCCTGACAACGCTCTAGAAACCCGGAACAGGCAGTTTCGTGAACCAACCGCGCACGCTCCTGACAATGCGTTAGCCAACCCTGCTCGGGCAAATCGTTAATCAAGCCCAACCCTGAAACTGCGTTAACCAACCCGGCCATGGCAATTCATTAACCAACCCGGCTCGGGCAAATGGGTAACCAAGCCCAACCCTGACAATTCGGTAACCAACCCGGCTCGGGCAAATGGTTAACCAAGCCGGCCGGGCAAATCGGTAACCGGCCCGGCAGTCCCGACAATTCGACAATCAACCAGCTGAGGACAAACCCTTCGCCCTCAATAACAACTAGTTCTTGCCCCGCCGTCAAAATGTCCCGGCCGAGGTTCATCAGAAACTCCTTGCTGGCCCATGGGCCCCCCTCCTTACCTTAAGAGAGTCATAGTTACTCCCGCCGTTTACCCGCGCCGCACTGAATTTCGTCAAGTTGGGTCTGGCAAGCCGCTAACCCGGCCGGCCGGGCTTGACAACGCTCTAGAAACCCGGAACAGGCAGTTTCGTGAACCAACTGCGCACGCTCCTGACAATGTGTTCACCCACCCTGCTCGGGCAAATCGTTAACCAAGCCCAAACCCGACAATTCGTTAACCAACCCAACCATGACAATTCGCTAACCAACCCGGCCCGGGCAAATGGTTAACCAAGCCCAAACCTGACAATTCGTTAACCAACCCGGCCCGGGCAAATGGTTAACCAAGCCGGCCGGGCAAATCGGTAACCGGCCCGGCAGCCCCGACTATTCGACAATCAACCAGCTGAGGACAAACCCTTCACCCTCAATAACAACTACGTCTTGCCCCGCCGTCAAAATGTCCCGGCCGATGTTCATCAGAAACTCCTTGCTGGCCCATGGGCCCCCCTCCTTACCTTAAGAGAGTCATAGTTACTCCCGCCGTTTACCCGCGCCGCACTGAATTTCGTCAAGTTGGGTCTGGCAAGCCGCTAACCCGGCCGGCCGGGCCTGACAATGCTCTAGAAACCCGGAACAGGCAGTTTCGTGAACCAACCGCGCACGCTCCTGACAAGGCGTTAACCAACCCTGCACGGTCAAGTCGTTAACCAAGCCCAAACCCGACAATTCGTTAACCAACCCAACCATGGCAATTCGCTAACCAACCCGGCCCGGGCAAATGGTTAACCAAGCCCAACCCTGACAATTCGTTAACCAACCCGGCCCGGGCAAATGGTTAACCAAGCCGGCCGGGCAAATCGGTAACCGGCCCGGCAGCCCCGACTATTCGACAATCAACCAGCTGAGGACAAACCCTTCACCCTCAATAACAACGACGTCTTGCCCCGCCGTCAAAATGTCCCGGCCGATGTTCATCAGAAACTCCTTCCTGGCCCATGGGCCCCCCTCCTTATATAACCTTAAGAGAGTCATAGTTACTCCCGCCGTTTACCCGCGCCGCACTGAATTTCGTCAAGTTGGGTCTGGCAAGCCGCTAACCCGGCCGGCCGGGCTTGACAACGCTCTAGAAACCCGGAACAGGCAGTTTCGTGAACCAACTGCGCACGCTCCTGACAATGTGTTCACCCACCCTGCTCGGGCAAATCGTTAACCAAGCCCAAACCCGACAATTCGTTAACCAACCCAACCATGACAATTCGCTAACCAACCCGGCCCGGGCAAATGGTTAACCAAGCCCAAACCTGACAATTCGTTAACCAACCCGGCCCGGGCAAATGGTTAACCAAGCCGGCCGGGCAAATCGGTAACCGGCCCGGCAGCCCCGACTATTCGACAATCAACCAGCTGAGGACAAACCCTTCACCCTCAATAACAACTACGTCTTGCCCCGCCGTCAAAATGTCCCGGCCGATGTTCATCAGAAACTCCTTGCTGGCCCATGGGCCCCCCTCCTTACCTTAAGAGAGTCATAGTTACTCCCGCCGTTTACCCGCGCCGCACTGAATTTCGTCAAGTTGGGTCTGGCAAGCCGCTAACCCGGCCGGCCGGGCCTGACAATGCTCTAGAAACCCGGAACAGGCAGTTTCGTGAACCAACCGCGCACGCTCCTGACAAGGCGTTAACCAACCCTGCACGGTCAAGTCGTTAACCAAGCCCAAACCCGACAATTCGATAACCAACCCAACCATGGCAATTCGCTAACCAACCCGGCCCGGGCAAATGGTTAACCAAGCCCAACCCAGACAATTCGGTAACCAACCCGGCTCGGGCAAATGGTTAACCAAGCCGGCCGGGCAAATCGCTAACCGGCCCGGCAGTCCCGACAATTCGACAATCAACCCGCTGAGGACAAACCCTTCGCCCTCAATAACAACTAGTTCTTGCCCCGCCGTCAAAATGTCCCGGCCGAGGTTCATCAGAAACTCCTTGCTGGCCCATGGGCCCCCCTCCTTACCTTAAGAGAGTCATAGTTACTCCCGCCGTTTACCCGCGCCGCACTGAATTTCGTCAAGTTGGGTCTGGCAAGCCGCTAACCCGGCCGGCCGGGCCTGACAACGCTCTAGAAACCCGGAACAGGCAGTTTCGTGAACCAACTGCGCACGCTCCTGACAATGTGTTCACCCACCCTGCTCGGGCAAATCGTTAACCAAGCCCAAACCCGACAATTCGTTAACCAACCCAACCATGACAATTCGCTAACCAACCCGGCCCGGGCAAATGGTTAACCAAGCCCAAACCTGACAATTCGTTAACCAACCCGGCCCGGGCAAATGGTTAACCAAGCCGGCCGGGCAAATCGGTAACCGGCCCGGCAGCCCCGACTATTCGACAATCAACCAGCTGAGGACAAACCCTTCGCCCTCAATAACAACTAGTTCTTGCCCCGCCGTCAAAATGTCCCGGCCGAGGTTCATCAGAAACTCCTTGCTGGCCCATGGGCCCCCCTCCTTACCTTAAGAGAGTCATAGTTACTCCCGCCGTTTACCCGCGCCGCACTGAATTTCGTCAAGTTGGGTCTGGCAACCCGCTACCCCGGCCGGCCGGGCCTGACAACGCTCTAGAAACCCGGAACAGGCAGTTTCGTGAACCAACCGCGCACGCTCCTGACAATGCGTTAGCCAACCCTGCTCGGGCAAATCGTTAATCAAGCCCAACCCTGAAACTGCGTTAACCAACCCGGCCATGGCAATTCATTAACCAACCCGGCTCGGGCAAATGGTCAACCAAGCCGGCCGGGCAAATCGGTAACCGGCCCGGCAGCCCCGACTATTCGACAATCAACCAGCTGAGGACAAACCCTTCACCCTCAATAACAACGACGTCTTGCCCCGCCGTCAAAATGTCCCGGCCGATGTTCATCAGAAACTCCTTCCTGGCCCATGGGCCCCCCTCCTTACCTTAAGAGAGTCATAGTCACTCCCGCCGTTTACCCGCGCCGCACTGAATTTCGTCAAGTTGGGTCTGGCAAGCCGCTAACCCGGCCGGCCGGGCCTGACAACGCTCTAGAAACCCGGAACAGGCAGTTTCGTGAACCAACCGCGCACGCTCCTGACAATGCGTTAGCCAACCCTGCTCGGGCAAATCGTTAATCAAGCCCAACCCTGAACTGCGTTAACCAACCCGGCCATGGCAATTCGCTAACCAACCCGGCCCGGGCAAATGGTTAACCAAGCCCAACCCTGACAATTCGTTAACCAACCCGGCCCGGGCAAATGGTTAACCAAGCCGGCCGGGCAAATCGGTAACCGGCCCGGCAGCCCCGACTTTTCGACAATCAACCAGCTGAGGACAAACCCTTCACCCTCAATAACAACTACGTCTTGCCCCGCCGTCAAAATGTCCCGGCCGATGTTCATCAGAAACTCCTTGCTGGCCCATGGGCCCCCCTCCTTACCCTTAAGAGAGTCATAGTTACTCCCGCCGTTCACCCGCGCCGCACTGAATTTCGTCAAGTTGGGTCTGGCAAGCCGCTAACCCGGCCGGCCGGGCCTGACAACGCTCTAGAAACCCGGAACAGGCAGTTTCGTGAACCAACCGCGCACGCTCCTGACAAGGCGTTAACCAACCCTGCACGGTCAAGTCGTTAACCAAGCCCAAACCCGACAATTCGTTAACCAACCCAACCATGGCAATTCGCTAACCAACCCGGCTCGGGCAAATGGGTAACCAAGCCCAACCCTGACAATTCGTTAACCAACCCGGCTCGGGCAAATGGTTAACCAAGCCGGCCGGGCAAATCGGTAACCGGCCCGGCAGTCCCGACAATTCGACAATCAACCAGCTGAGGACAAACCCTTCACCCTCAATAACAACTACGTCTTGCCCCGCCGTGAAAATGTCCCGGCCGATGTTCACCAGAAACTCCTTGCTGGCCGCGCTTCACTGAATTTCGTCAAGCTGGCCCTGTCAAATCCTTA